>NW_027365536.1:0-57500 GCF_046119375.1 Phyllobates terribilis | reverse complement strand
TCTGCAGGTTTCTGACTCTGTGTATCTGAGTAATTAATTGTACGGGGAGTGTTCAATATAATCAGTGTGGAGGTCAATCATTCTGTGAGGAAACAGCTGTGAATCAGGGGGCCCTTATATAAGGGTGAAGCTGGCACATGTTGTACATGCATTTCTCCTTGAAAGCCTGAGAAATATGGGGCGTTCCAGACATTGTTCAGAAGAACAGCGGACTGTGATTAGAGAGGGTAAAACGTATAAAGAAGTGCAGACAATGATCGGCTGTTCAGCTAAAATGATCTCCAATGGTTTATAATGGAAAGAAAAACCAGAGAGACGCGGAAGAAAACGGAAGACCACCATCCGAATGGATGGAAGAAAAGGCAGAATGGCAAAGGTTCAGCCGATGATCAGCTCCAGGATGATCACAGTCTCCAGTTACCTGTGAGGACTGTGACAGTTAGAAGACGCCTGTGTGAAGATGATCTCTTACTAAGAAGTCCCCGCAAAGTCCCACTGTTAATAGAAAGACATGTACTGAAGCGGATACAATTTTCCAAAGAACACATCAACTGGGCTGAAGAGGACCGGAGAAACATGTTGTGGACGGATGAAAGTAAAATTGATCTTTTTGGGTTCAAGGGCCGCAGACAGATCGGACGACCCCCAAACTCTGCATTCAGCCACAGTACACCCTGCAGACAGTGAAGCATGGTGGTGAAGCATCATGATATGGGCATTGTGAAGACCTGGGGTCTTCCGTGGGTGTAATACTACTCACACAACACAGGGTTAGGATAAACCGTGAGGCAATACTTTACTGAACGACCAAACAGACAATAAACAGATAAAACAGTCCCAACAAATACCCAAGATGGTGCAACATTACACAGTCTCACCCTTCCGCTGACCCACCGGAAATAAAGCAGCTGCGACTTTGGGACTTCCAGGGCCAACTACCTCTACCAGTGGCCCCCTGCCTTTGGCGGACCCCCACAGAGAGGAGGTAGCTGCAAGCTTAAGAAACTGACAATCCATTTAGGTACAAGGCCAGGAGACTCGAGGGTCCCACCCTGGCCTCTTGAGAGTTTCCATGGATTCCAGGTGACTGGAGGGTCCCACCTAGCAACTCAAACAACATATCTATGGGGCCAGGGGACCTCATTGTCCCAACCTGGTTTCCCCAAATGTATCCATGAGTTCTCTGATGGTCAATGGAGCAGATCTATATCCTTCCAGTCAGGGCCATATACCCTTAGGCTGGAATCCTCTGGAATCCAAATCTGTCTCTCTCTGGATGGAGCCATGCTACCAATCTGCTGTCCTGAAGAGACGGACTGATCTTTGATTCTCTTTGTAACAGGATAGAAAAACCCTCTTTATATTTACATATGTGACTAAGGTCATCAGTCTCAGGTCAGGGGGAAAGGTGCAGGGATCAGGTCTTATTGTTTGAGCATTTAATCAATTTACATAGTTGTTGCTCTTGTAAATCATCAACTAGCTGGTTTAGTACAATATGTAATTAGCAAAGTAACAAACATAATTGTTCACAGACCAATAGAAGTCAATATTCAGGGTTATACAAATACTGGTCTGTCCTTCTTGACGCACCAAAAAAACACACAAGTTCTAAAGTCAACACAAAAGCAATAGTGTATTTCTCTTGGCTTAACAAATCTACATATCTGGCTAATTAAGATTAGAAGCTGTGTCGTCATAGGCTTGTTTCTCTTACTTTGGTGCCGGACCTATTTACCGCATACCAGGGATCATGGACCAGTTTGCATAGATTAACATACTTGAAGAGGTCATGTCTTATGCTGAAGAGGATATGCCCTTGCAATGGGTGTTTCAACAAGACAACGACCCTAAATACACCAGTAAACCAGCAAAATCTTGGTTCTAGTCCAACAAAATTGAGGTTCTGGAGTGGCCAGCCCAAAACCCGGACCTTAATCCGATAGATCACTTGTGGGGTGACATCAAAAATGCCATTTGAGGCAAAGTCAACATCTGTGGGATGTAGTGAAAGCCTCCTGGGCTGGAATAACAGTGACAGGAGCCAGAAGATGGTTGACTCTATGCAACATAGATGTGACGCAGCTCTAAAAAACTGTGGGTAATAACTAAATATTAGGATAGTGATTCACAGGAATGATAAATCCTCAAAAAGAGACATATTGTGAGTTTATAAAGACAAATGCAGACACTGCTGTTTATTAGAACAGAACAATGGTCATTTTCTGTTATTTTCTGTAAAGTAGTTAAAATTATCGACATTTCTCTTCATGTTGTGAGTTAGAAATCACTGAGCGACGTCCCCAATGCCGGAAATAACAACTAGGAGAAAGATTCTGTGCTTAACTATTTTGGACACTACTGTATAATCTACTATGCGCGTGTAGATATGTATAAAATGCTATATGCGTGTGGATACACTTATATTATGACCTTTCACCTCTCCACCTTCCCATCATTGGTCAGTGAAGTTCTGTAGGGAATAATCTTTATTTCCAGCGCTGCCTGCAACATAATCTCCCTTGTCCCCCTCTCTGTACAGGTTTGGTATGACCTGGCCTGGGCGGTGCATGATACGGCCTGGGCGGTGCATGATACGGCCTGGGCGGTGCATGATGCGGCCTGGGCGGTGCATGACGCGGGCTGGGCGGTGCATGACGCGGGCTGGGCGGTGCATGACGCGGGCTGGGCGGTTCATGACGCGGGCTGGGCGGTTCATGACGCGGGCTGGGCGGTTCATGACGCGGGCTGGGCGGTGCATGACGCGGTGTGGGCGGTTTATGACGCGGGCTGGGCGGTTCATGACGCGGGCTGGGCGGTTCATGACGCGGTGTGGGCGGTTCATGACGCGGTGTGGGCGGTTCATGACGCGGTGTGGGCGGTGCATGACGCGGTGTGGGCGGTGCATGACGCGGGCTGGGCGGTTCATGACGCGGTGTGGACTGGGCAGTGCACGGCTTGTTGTGCCGCTTGCATGGTGTCCACCCTGTGGTCTTTTTCTTCTCTACGTCTTGGTGGTCCTCCCTAATTCTGGGGAATGCAAGGTGTTTCTCAGAATCTGCTGTAGAGAACAGCAAGGGAAGGCTTCCTGGGCGCCTCTGCTTCTGATGAGTCTGTAGTTGGGATCAGTGACGGGACCACCAGCTGGGACCACCCGTTCGTGTGACCTGGGACCGCTTGCTCTTCTCCAGGCGCAGCAGTGTGGTGATGGCCTCGTGCCGCTCACGCTCCAGATGCCTCTGATCTCTGCTCTGTACCTATGTCCTATATTTATATAAAAACTATTTATCCTCTTCGTTGTCCTAAGGCTCGAAGGAATCGTGAAATCGCTATTCTACAGCGCAAAATCGACGAGGTCCCAAGTCGAGCGGAGCTGACGCAATATCAGAAGAGATTTATCGAGCTCTATGGACAAGGTAGTTTTATGGTACATGGCCGCAGTTATGGTGGCCGTACCACTGGTGGTGGAGGTGACGTAAATCTCCACGTGGTAGGAGCCTCCTGCCATGATGTCAGATTGCTGCATCCGCTGCTCCCCTCTTACACAGTCTGAAGCCGGCACCATTCTCTCCCTCCTCCCCTAACAGTACAGGTTCTGTATACGAGTCCCGTGCAGCATCATCTCCCTCCTCCCCTAACAGTACAGGTTCTGTATACGAGTCCCGTGCAGCATCATCTCCCTCCTCCCCTAACAGTACAGGTTCTGTATACGAGTCCTGTGCAGCATCATCTCCCTCCTCCCCTAACAGTACAGGTTCTGTATACGAGTCCCGTGCAGCATCATCTCCCTCCTCCCCTAACAGTACAGGTTCTGTATACGAGTCCCGTGCAGCATCATCTCCCTCCTCCCCTAACAGTACAGGTTCTGTATACGAGTCCTGTGCAGCATCATCTCCCTCCTCCCCTAACAGTACAGGTTCTGTATACGAGTCCTGTGCACCATTCTCTCCCTCCTCCCCTAACAGTACAGGTTCTGTATACGAGTCCCGTGCAGCATCATCTCCCTCCTCCCCTAACAGTACAGGTTCTGTATACGAGTCCCGTGCAGCATCATCTCCCTCCTCCCCTAACAGTACAGGTTCTGTATACGAGTCCTGTGCAGCATCATCTCCCTCCTCCCCTAACAGTACAGGTCCTGTGTACGAGTCCCGTGCAGCATCATCTCCCTCCTCCCCTAACAGTACAGGTTCTGTATACGAGTCCCGTGCAGCATCATCTCCCTCCTCCCCTAACAGTACAGGTTCTGTATACGAGTCCCGTGCAGCATCATCTCCCTCCTCCCCTAACAGTACAGGTTCTGTATACGAGTCCTGTGCAGCATCATCTCCCTCCTCCCCTAACAGTACAGGTTCTGTATACGAGTCCTGTGCAGCATCATCTCCCTCCTCCCCTAACAGTACAGGTCCTGTGTACGAGTCCCGTGCAGCATCATCTCCCTCCTCCCCTAACAGTACAGGTTCTGTATACGAGTCCCGTGCAGCATCATCTCCCTCCTCCCCTAACAGTACAGGTTCTGTATACGAGTCCTGTGCAGCATCATCTCCCTCCTCCCCTAACAGTACAGGTTCTGTATACGAGTCCTGTGCAGCATCATCTCCCTCCTCCCCTAACAGTGGAGGTTCTGTGTACGAGTCCTGTGCAGCATCATCTCCCTCCTCCCCTAACAGTACAGGTTCTGTATACGAGTCCTGTGCAGCATCATCTCCCTCCTCCCCTAACAGTACAGGTTCTGTATACGAGTCCCGTGCAGCATCATCTCCCTCCTCCCCTAACAGTACAGGTTCTGTATACGAGTCCTGTGCAGCATCATCTCCCTCCTCCCCTAACAGTACAGGTTCTGTATACGAGTCCCGTGCAGCATCATCTCCCTCCTCCCCTAACAGTACAGGTTCTGTATACGAGTCCTGTGCAGCATCATCTCCCTCCTCCCCTAACAGTACAGGTTCTGTATACGAGTCCTGTGCAGCATCATCTCCCTCCTCCCCTAACAGTACAGGTTCTGTGTACGAGTCCCGTGCAGCATCATCTCCCTCCTCCCCTAACAGTACAGGTTCTGTATACGAGTCCTGTGCACCATTCTCTCCCTCCTCCCCTAACAGTACAGGTTCTGTATACGAGTCCTGTGCAGCATCATCTCCCTCCTCCCCTAACAGTACAGGTTCTGTATACGAGTCCTGTGCAGCATCATCTCCCTCCTCCCCTAACAGTACAGGTCCTGTATACGAGTCCTGTGCAGCATCATCTCCCTCCTCCCCTCACAGTACAGGTTCTGTATACGAGTCCTGTGCAGCATCATCTCCCTCCTCCCCTAACAGTACAGGTTCTGTGTACGAGTCCCGTGCAGCATCATCTCCCTCCTCCCCTAACAGTACAGGTTCTGTGTACGAGTCCTGTGCAGCATCATCTCCCTCCTCCCCTAACAGTACAGGTTCTGTGTACGAGTCCTGTGCAGCATCATCTCCCTCCTCCCCTAACAGTACAGGTTCTGTATACGAGTCCTGTGCAGCATCATCTCCCTCCTCCCCTAACAGTACAGGTTCTGTATACGAGTCCTGTGCAGCATCATCTCCCTCCTCCCCTAACAGTACAGGTTCTGTATACGAGTCCTGTGCAGCATCATCTCCCTCCTCCCCTAACAGTACAGGTTCTGTGTACGAGTCCTGTGCAGCATCATCTCCCTCCTCCCCTAACAGTACAGGTTCTGTGTACGAGTCCCGTGCAGCATCATCTCCCTCCTCCCCTAACAGTACAGGTTCTGTGTACGAGTCCCGTGCAGCATCATCTCCCTCCTCCCCTAACAGTACAGGTTCTGTATACGAGTCCCGTGCAGCATCATCTCCCTCCTCCCCTAACAGTACAGGTTCTGTATACGAGTCCTGTGCAGCATCATCTCCCTCCTCCCCTAACAGTACAGGTTCTGTATACGAGTCCCGTGCAGCATCATCTCCCTCCTCCCCTAACAGTACAGGTTCTGTATACGAGTCCCGTGCAGCATCATCTCCCTCCTCCCCTAACAGTACAGGTTCTGTGTACGAGTCCCGTGCAGCATCATCTCCCTCCTCCCCTAACAGTACAGGTTCTGTGTACGAGTCCTGTGCAGCATCATCTCCCTCCTCCCCTAACAGTACAGGTTCTGTGTACGAGTCCTGTGCAGCATCATCTCCCTCCTCCCCTAACAGTACAGGTTCTGTATACGAGTCCTGTGCAGCATCATCTCCCTCCTCCCCTAACAGTACAGGTTCTGTATACGAGTCCTGTGCAGCATCATCTCCCTCCTCCCCTAACAGTACAGGTTCTGTGTACGAGTCCCGTGCAGCATCATCTCCCTCCTCCCCTAACAGTACAGGTTCTGTATACGAGTCCCGTGCAGCATCATCTCCCTCCTCCCCTAACAGTGGAGGTTCTGTGTACGAGTCCCGTGCAGCATCATCTCCCTCCTCCCCTAACAGTACAGGTTCTGTGTACGAGTCCCGTGCAGCATCATCTCCCTCCTCCCCTAACAGTACAGGTTCTGTATACGAGTCCTGTGCAGCATCATCTCCCTCCTCCCCTAACAGTACAGGTTCTGTATACGAGTCCCGTGCAGCATCATCTCCCTCCTCCCCTAACAGTACAGGTTCTGTGTACGAGTCCTGTGCAGCATCATCTCCCTCCTCCCCTAACAGTACAGGTTCTGTATACGAGTCCCGTGCAGCATCATCTCCCTCCTCCCCTAACAGTACAGGTTCTGTATACGAGTCCTGTGCAGCATCATCTCCCTCCTCCCCTAACAGTACAGGTTCTGTATACGAGTCCCGTGCAGCATCATCTCCCTCCTCCCCTAACAGTACAGGTTCTGTATACGAGTCCTGTGCAGCATCATCTCCCTCCTCCCCTAACAGTACAGGTTCTGTATACGAGTCCCGTGCAGCATCATCTCCCTCCTCCCCTAACAGTACAGGTTCTGTGTACGAGTCCCGTGCAGCATCATCTCCCTCCTCCCCTCTCCTGAGTTCATTGGTGAGCTGCTTGTGTGCGGTAAGGATCCTGAGGAAGGGTTAGGTCCTGTCCGTCAATTACGAGCCGGGGGATATGCTGTCTTTTGACTTGATCTTTTTGTCTTTTAGTCTCGGCCACTCACAAGGAGACCAAGCAGTTCTTCACTTTGTACAACACCCTGGATGATAAGAAGCTTTATCTGGAGAAGGAGGTGAGGGATGTGGAGGCTGGGGTAGAGTTCACGGAGACCCCGCGGCTGGTGACTGCGCTGTTATGGGGGCTATCCTGTACATACAGCACTCAGCTGGCTCCTACCACCTTGTGTGGATGATCCCATTGCAACGTGTCCATCTTGTGTCAGTGCTAGTGGTAAAGATGAGGGTGGTTGTGGTGGGCTTTCCTGGCTTTTTTGCCATCCACGGCCTATGTTTGCTGCAGTCCTCCGTTTCCTGCTGGATCCCGCGGCTTGTGACGTCTCTTGTCTCTTTCAGGTGAATTTGCTGAATTCCATCCATGACAACTTCCAACAGTGAGTATGAACGCAGACCCCGTACCTCCGATTACGTCCGAGATCCTGGACGGACATGGTTTTCTTGGTTGCGTCATTGAGGGACACAGGAGCCTTTGGTTAGTCCGCTGCCACCTATGGTTCATGTTATGTAAAGTTCGATGGTTCCCCCAGCAGACTACTCCTCGCCCCCGGCCTCGTGGGTTGGGCCCCCGGCCTCGTGGGTTGGGCCCCCGGCCTCGTGGGTTGGGCCCCCGGCCAGTTGGAGGCAGATGGTTGGGTTTGGTGCTCACCTCTGTTTCTGTTGTAGATCTCAGATGATCAGTCGGGTTGGTATCCGTGTCCTCGTTCACAGAGCGTACCGCCTGTACTGTTCAGCCTGGATGCTCTCTCGTTGGTGTGGCAGAACCGTGTACCTTGACGCAGTAGACCATCAGGTACCTGGGGCATTTTGGTCCTTTTGCCTTGTTGACTTCTGCCCACCCACCATAGCTTGGCCTGTTTGCATGGAGCAGAAGTTCGAGTCCAGACTTCCCAACACATAAACACTGGATCTTCCTTCTTCAGGACAGTTAACTGTGCCCCTGGCTGCGGCCCTGTGTTGCGCTTGAGTCCCTTGATTGTTTTTTCGGTTGTTCTTTTTTTTTTCTCTTTTCTTCCGGTGTTTGGGGTCATGGCTAAGGATTCAGTCCACCCCTCCACACTTTGCTCCTTTCACCTCCTTGTGGATTTGGTTTTATGGTTTACCTCTCCCCCTTTCCTCCTCTGGGTGTTGATCCTTTTCGAAGTGGGTTGTGGGACATCTTTTCCTCTGTCCGGGAGGGTTTGAGGCAGTTTTGGGGGTACTTGGGGCTGGTGTGTGTATATGCACATTTGTTTTTATTTTTAGGCCCTCTGGCCGGTCTGCAGTCGGCGCTCCCTCGGGAGGGTGGGGGAATGATGTATTTTCCTCTCTGTCTACCAGCCAATCTGAGGGCCGGTGTTGGCACGCTCCGTATTATCTCTAGTGCGGGCTGGTGGGCTCTGCCGCATGGTCCATCAGTATGGTTGATGGGCCATGACCACCGGCATATCGGAGGGAGTTAATAAGCTTTGGTGACCCAGTAGCTCTCCCTCGCTACTGGCTTTAGCTCAGTCCGTATCGGACTTCACCAAGGGTCTCCCAGACCCTTGCTACGGTTGTGAAACGATTACCTGTGGTCTCTACCTCCCTTGTGACTCTGACCGCTGCATGAGAGAGTCGAACCCTCCAGCTACTCCACACCAGCACAGCTGATCGCGGAGGCGATTCACGCGGCCTCTGTTCAGCTCATCGTCCAGGTCGCCTTCAGTCTTTCCAGGGAGGCAATCACGGACTCGTTCCCCTTCCCAAGAGATGCCCACCCCACAGAGGTCAGCCCCCCCCCCTCCCTTCCCCACAGAGGTCAGACCCCCCCCTCCCTTCCCCACAGAGGTCAGATCCCCCCCCTCCCTTCCCCACAGAGGTCAGACCCCTCCCTCCCTTCCCCACAGAGGTCAGACCCCCCCCTCCCTTCCCCACAGAGGTCAGACCCCCCCCTCCCTTCCCCACAGAGGTCAGACCCCCCCCTCCCTTCCCCACAGAGGTCAGACCCCCCCTCCCTTCCCCACAGAGGTCAGACCCCCCCCTCCCTTCCCCACAGAGGTCAGACCCCCCCCCTCCCTTCCCCACAGAGGTCAGACCCCCCCTCCCTTCCCCACAGAGGTCAGACCCCCCCCTCCCTTCCCCACAGAGGTCAGACCCCCCCCCTCCCTTCCCCACAGAGGTCAGACCCCCCCCCTCCCTTCCCCACAGAGGTCAGACCCCCCCCCCTCCCTTCCCCACAGAGGTCAGACCCCCCCCTCCCTTCCCCACAGAGGTCAGACCCCCCCCCCTCCCTTCCCCACAGAGGTCAGACCCCCCCCCTCCCTTCCCCACAGAGGTCAGACCCCCCCCTCCCTTCCCCACAGAGGTTAGACCCCCCCCCTCCCTTCCCCACAGAGGTCAGACCCCCCCTCCCTTCTCTTCAGAGGTCAGACCCCCCCCCTCCCTTCCCCACAGAGGTCAGACCCCCCCCCTCCCTTCCCCACAGAGGTCAGACCCCCCCCTCCCTTCCCCACAGAGGTTAGACCCCCCCCCTCCCTTCCCCACAGAGGTTAGACCCCCCCCCTCCCTTCCCCACAGAGGTTAGACCCCCCCCTCCCTTCCCCACAGAGGTCAGACCCCCCCTCCCTTCTCTTCAGAGGTCAGACCCCGCCCCTCCCTTCCCCACAGAGGTCAGACCCCGCCCCTCCCTTCCCCACAGAGGTCAGACCCCGCCCCTCCCTTCCCCACAGAGGTCAGACCCCTCCCTTCCCCACAGAGGTCAGACCCCCCCCTCCCTTCCCCACAGAGGTCAGACCCCCCCCCTCCCTTCCCCACAGAGGTTAGACCCCCCCCCTCCCTTCCCCACAGAGGTCAGACCCCCCCTCCCTTCTCTTCAGAGGTCAGACCCCCCCTCCCTTCTCTTTAGAGGTCAGACCCCCCCTCCCTTCTCTTCAGAGGTCAGACCCCCCCTCCCTTCTCTTCAGAGGTCAGACCCCCCCCTCCCTTCTCTTCAGAGGTCAGACCCCCCCCTCCCTTCTCTTCAGAGGTCAGACCCCCCCTCCCTTCTCTTCAGAGGTCAGACCCCCCCTCCCTTCTCTTCAGAGGTCAGACCCCCCCTCCCTTCTCTTCAGAGGTCAGACCCCCCCTCCCTTCTCTTCAGAGGTCAGACCCCCCCTCCCTTCTCTTCAGAGGTCAGACCCCCCCTCCCTTCTCTTCAGAGGTCAGACCCCCCCTCCCTTCTCTTCAGAGGTCAGACCCCCCCTCCCTTCTCTTCAGAGGTCAGACCCCCCCTCCCTTCTCTTCAGAGGTCAGACCCCCCCTCCCTTCTCTTCAGAGGTCAGACCCCCCCTCCCTTCTCTTCAGAGGTCAGACCCCCCCTCCCTTCTCTTCAGAGGTCAGACCCCCCCTCCCTTCTCTTCAGAGGTCAGACCCCCCCTCCCTTCTCTTCAGAGGTCAGACCCCCCCTCCCTTCTCTTCAGAGGTCAGACCCCCCCTCCCTTCTCTTCAGAGGTCAGACCCCCCCTCCCTTCTCTTCAGAGGTCAGACCCCCCCTCCCTTCTCTTCAGAGGTCAGACCCCCCCTCCCTTCTCTTCAGAGGTCAGACCCCCCCTCCCTTCTCTTCAGAGGTCAGACCCCCCCTCCCTTCTCTTCAGAGGTCAGACCCCCCCTCCCTTCTCTTCAGAGGTCAGACCCCCCCTCCCTTCTCTTCAGAGGTCAGACCCCCCCCCTCCCTTCTCTTCAGAGGTCAGACCCCTCCCTTCTCTTCAGAGGTCAGACCCCCCCCCTCCCTTCTCTTCAGAGGTCAGACCCCCCCCCTCCCTTCTCTTCAGAGGTCAGACCCCCCCCTCCCTTCTCTTCAGAGGTCAGACCCCCCCCCTCCCTTCTCTTCAGAGGTCAGACCCCCCCCTCCCTTCCCCACAGAGGTCAGACCCCCCCCCTCCCTTCCCCACAGAGGTCAGACCCCCCCCTCCCTTCCCCACAGAGGTCAGACCCCCCCCCTCCCTTCCCCACAGAGGTCAGACCCCCCCCCTCCCTTCTCTTCAGAGGTCAGACCCCCCCCCTCCCTTCTCTTCAGAGGTCAGACCCCCCCCCTCCCTTCTCTTCAGAGGTCAGACCCCCCCCTCCCTTCTCTTCAGAGGTCAGACCCCCCCCCTCCCTTCCCCACAGAGGTCAGACCCCCCCCCTCCCTTCCCCACAGAGGTCAGACCCCCCCCTCCCTTCCCCACAGAGGTCAGACCCCCCCCCTCCCTTCCCCACAGAGGTCAGACCCCCCCCCCCCTCCCTTCTTTTCAGAGGTCAGACCCCCCCCCCCTCCCTTCTCTTCAGAGGTCAGACCCCCCCCCCTCCCTTCTCTTCAGAGGTCAGACCCCCCCCCTCCCTTCTCTTCAGAGGTCAGACCCCCCCCCTCCCTTCTCTTCAGAGGTCAGACCCCCCCCCCCTCCCTTCTCTACAGAGGTCAGACCCCCCCCCTCCCTTCTCTACAGAGGTCAGACCCCCCCCCCCCTCCCTTCTCTACAGAGGTCAGACCCCCCCCCCTCCCTTCTCTACAGAGGTCAGACTCCCCCCCCCCCTTCCCCCCTCCCTTCCCCACAGAGGTCAGAATTCCCCCCCCGTGATGGGTAGTCTTGTTTCAGCTGTAGAGACTGTTCTTTCCCCTTCAGTGAATCTGGTCTCTTTAGAAGTGGTAGACATGTGGCTGGATCTTTTTCCAACCAAGAGGAGTTTGTGGGGATACTACAAAAGGCCTGGGAGCCTGCAGGCAGCCGTTTTCTGGGACTTACTCCCGTGTAGTTGTTGTACTCCTTTGCGGCAGAACTGGCGGCATCTTTTTCCTCTTCTCCTGTTGTGGATACGCCTGGATGTCCCACCTTGTACAGGACGTGGTTGTCCCGCAGGATCGTGGTTGCAGATGAGTCGGGTCCATTCTTCGCTCACCATCGGAGGCTTCTTCTTTAGAGGTGAGCTCGTGTCCTCATCCACCACTGCTAGCGACCATTTCTGGAGCAGGGTCATGGCTTCCCTGGGAGATGTGAGGACGTGTGTGTGATTCCGTTCATACGATGAGCTTTACTGGATGTCCCACCTTGTACAGGACGTGGTTGTCCCGCAGGATCGTGGTTGCAGATGAGTCAGGTCCATTCTTCGCTCACCATCGGAGGCTTCTTCTTTAGAGGTGAGCTCGTGTCCTCATCCACCACTGCTAGCGACCATTTCTGGAGCAGGGTCATGGCTTCCCTGGGAGATGTGAGGACGTGTGTGTGATTACGTTCATACGATGAGCTTTACTGGATGTCCCACCTTGTACAGGACGTGGTTGTCCCGCAGGATCGTGGTTGCAGATGAGTCAGGTCCATTCTTCGCTCACCATCGGAGGCTTCTTCTTTAGAGGTGAGCTCGTGTCCTCATCCACCACTGCTAGCGACCATTTCTGGAGCAGGGTCATGGCTTCCCTGGGAGATGTGAGGACGTGTGTGTGATTCCGTTCATACGATGAGCTTTACTGGATGTCCCACCTTGTACAGGACGTGGTTGTCCCGCAGGATCGTGGTTGCAGATGAGTCAGGTCCATTCTTCGCTCACCATCGGAGGCTTCTTCTTTAGAGGTGAGCTCGTGTCCTCATCCACCACTGCTGGCGACCATTTCTGGAGCAGGGTCATGGCTTCCCTGGGAGATGTGAGGACGTGTGTGTGATTCCGTTCATACGATGAGCTTTACTGGATGTCCCACCTTGTACAGGACGTGGTTGCAGATGAGTCAGGTCCATTCTTTGTTCACCATCGGAGGCTTCTTCTTTAGAGGTGAGCTCGTGTCCTCATCCACCACTGCTGGCGACCATTTCTGGAGCAGGGTCATGGCTTCCCTGGGAGATGTGAGGACGTGTGTGTGATTCCGTTCATACGATGAGCTTTACTGGATGTCCCACCTTGTACAGGACGTGGTTGTCCCGCAGGATCGTGGTTGCAGATGAGTCAGGTCCATTCTTCGTTCACCATCAGAGGCTTCTTCTTTAGAGGTGAGCTCGTGTCCTCATCCACCACTGCTAGCGACCATTTCTGGAGCAGGGTCATGGCTTCCCTGGGAGATGTGAGGACGTGTGTGTGATTCCGTTCATACGATGAGCTTTACTGGATGTCCCACCTTGTACAGGACGTGGTTGTCCCGCAGGATCGTGGTTGCAGATGAGTCAGGTCCATTCTTCGCTCACCATCGGAGGCTTCTTCTTTAGAGGTGAGCTCGTGTCCTCATCCACCACTGCTAGCGACCATTTCTGGAGCAGGGTCATGGCTTCCCTGGGAGATGTGAGGACGTGTGTGTGATTCCGTTCATACGATGAGCTTTACTGGATGTCCCACCTTGTACAGGACGTGGTTGTCCCGCAGGATCGTGGTTGCAGATGAGTCAGGTCCATTCTTCGCTCACCATCGGAGGCTTCTTCTTTAGAGGTGAGCTCGTGTCCTCATCCACCACTGCTGGCGACCATTTCTGGAGCAGGGTCATGGCTTCCCTGGGAGATGTGAGGACGTGTGTGTGATTCCGTTCATACGATGAGCTTTACTGGATGTCCCACCTTGTACAGGACGTGGTTGCAGATGAGTCAGGTCCATTCTTTGTTCACCATCGGAGGCTTCTTCTTTAGAGGTGAGCTCGTGTCCTCATCCACCACTGCTGGCGACCATTTCTGGAGCAGGGTCATGGCTTCCCTGGGAGATGTGAGGACGTGTGTGTGATTCCGTTCATACGATGAGCTTTACTGGATGTCCCACCTTGTACAGGACGTGGTTGTCCCGCAGGATCTTGGTTGCTGATGAGAGTACTCGTCTCCTGGTTAGTGTGATTGTAGATTTGTGAACGCCAGCACATTTCTGAATCTTTCTGGGAGCTCCTGATTGGCTGTCGCTGCTTTGGTTACTGCCTCTTTAAAGTGATAGAAGTGCAATCTGGCGATCACGTCCCTCGGTGCGGTGTTAGGAGCGCTCTTAGGTTTAGGAATCCTGTGCGCTCTATCGATGAGCAGGTCTCTCTACAGTAGGTATTGGTGCTCTCTTCTGTGACTGGGGCCGTGTTCACACTTTGGTTAGGTGTAGATACTGCAGGTACAGTAGTGTTCAAAAGCAAAGTTATCACAGAATCTTTCTACTAGTTTTTATTTCCAGCATTGGGAACGTTGCACACTGTGAAGAGAAATGTTGATAATTATTAACTATTTAACAGAAAATAACAATAAATGACCATTGTTCTGTTCTAATAAACAGCAGTGTCTGCATTTGCCTTTACAAACTCACAATATGTCTCTTTTTGAGGATTTATCATTCCTGTGAATCACTATCCTAATATTTAGTTGTTACCCACAGTTTTTTAGAGCTGCTTCACATCTATGTTGCATAGAGTCAACCATCTTCTGGCTCCTGTCACTGTTATTCCAGCCCAGGAGGCTTTCACTACATCCCACAGTTGTTGACTTTGCCTCAAATGGCATTTTTGATGTCCCCCCACAAGTGTTCTATCGGATTAAGGTCCGGGGATTGGACTGGCCACTCCAGAACCTCAATTTTACTGGACTAGAACCAAGATTTTGCTGCTTTACTGGTGTGTTTAGGGCCGTTGTCTTGTTGAAACCCCCCGTTTCAAGGGCATATCCTCTTCAGCGTAAGGCAACATGACCTCTTCAAGTATTTTAATATATGGAAACCGGTCCATGATCCCTGGTATGCGGTAAATAGGTCCGGCACCATAGTAAGAGAAACATGCCCATATCATGATGCTTCACCACCATGCTTCACTGTCTGCAGGGTGTACTTTGGCTGAATGCAGAGTTTGGGGGTCGTCTGATGATCTGTCTGCAGCCCTTGGACCCAAAAAGAACAATTTTACTTTCATCCGCCCACAAAATGTTTCTCCATTTCTCTTTAGGCCAGTTGATCTGTTGTTTGGCAAATTGTATCCGCTTCAGTAAATGTCTTTCTATTAACAGTGGGACTTTGCGGGGACTTCTTGGTAAGAGATCATCTTCACACAGGCGTCTTCTAACTGTCACAGTCCTCACAGGTAACTGGAGACTGTGATCATCCTGGAGCTGATCATTGACTGAGCCTTTGCCATTCTGCCTTTTCTTCCATCCATTCGGATGGTGGTCTTCCGTTTTCTTCCGCGTCTCTCTGGTTTTTCTTTCCATTATAAACCATTGGAGATCATTTTAGCTGAACAGCCGTTCATTGTCTGCACTTCTTTATAAGTTTTACCCTCTCTAATCAAAGTACTCTGTTCTTCTGACCAATGTCTTGAACGACCCATATTTCTCAGGCTTTCAAGGAGAAATGCATGTCCAACATGTGCTGCTTCACCCTTATATAAGGGCCACCTGATTCACAGCGGTTTCCTCACAGAATGATTGACCGCACTGATTGACCTCCACACTGCTATTATATTGAACCCCCCCCGTACAATTAATTATTCACATACACAGAGTCAGAAACCTGCAGATGATGACTGCGGAGTCTGGGGACTTCTTACAATCTACGGCACCGGCTGGTGAATTGTCTGACATGTGGTGATAGAATTTATACCACAAACAGTGATTGATCTGGTCAGTCATATTGGACGGCGGGTATTTTGAACATTACTGTATCTGTGACTGGTCGCCTTGGCAAAGGGAGGGCGCACAGCCGCAGGCGGTTCAGTGTGTTCCTGCATCATCAGAGGGAGGGCGCACAGCCGCAGGCGGTTCAGTGTGTTCCTGCATCATCAGAGGGAGGGCGCACAGCCGCAGGCGGTTCAGTGTGTTCCTGCATCATCAGAGGGAGGGCGCACAGCCGCAGGTGGTTCAGTGTGTTCCTGCATCATCAGAGGGAGGGCGCACAGCCGCAGGCGGTTCAGTGTGTTCCTGCATCATCAGAGGGAGGGCGCACAGCCGCAGGCGGTTCAGTGTGTTCCTGCATCATCAGAGGGAGGGCGCACAGCCGCAGGCGGTTCAGTGTGTTCCTGCATCATCAGAGGGAGGGCGCACAGCCGCAGGTGGTTCAGTGTGTTCCTGCATCATCAGAGGGAGGGCGCACAGCCGCAGGCGGTTCAGTGTGTTCCTGCATCATCAGAGGGAGGGCGCACAGCCGCAGGCGGTTCAGTGTGTTCCTACATCATCAGAGGGAGGGCGCACAGCCGCAGGCGGTTCAGTGTGTTCCTGCATCATCAGAGGGAGGGCGCACAGCCGCAGGCGGTTCAGTGTGTTCCTGCATCATTGTGGAGCTTTGCAGCTTGCTGACAGACATTGTGTGCCCTGGTTGCACTGGATTGGAGCGCAGGCAGCACATGTTAACGGTGGCTGTGTGCTGTGAGTCGCGACCGCCATCTTGGATTTGGCTGCCTGCCGGCGTGAAGACCAGGGTCTTACCCGACACGGTTTCTCTTCCCTTGGTGCGACCTATCTATCCAGGCCGCTCTCTCCACACGCTGCCACGTCACTTAGTT
Source organism: Phyllobates terribilis (assembly GCF_046119375.1). Classification (NCBI taxonomy): domain Eukaryota; kingdom Metazoa; phylum Chordata; class Amphibia; order Anura; family Dendrobatidae; genus Phyllobates; species Phyllobates terribilis. Next base: position 40,967 of record NW_027365536.1, on the reverse strand, counting down.
GTGTCTCCGGCGTTCCTGTGAGCCACGATGCAGGTAATGGAGGCGCGGAGCTAGCGCTGCACGTGTCTGCTCAGCTCTACAGCCAGCCACGCCACCCCGCACCCCTATATACAGTATATACAGCACAGAGCCCCCCGGCTGCTCTATTTCAGCGACTGCTACAGTGGCCGCCGTATCTGCCATCCCTTGATCCTTCTGGTCTCTCTTGCATTGGAGGCTCTGCCGTCCTCCCCTTTGAGCCACTTAGACACATTTTGCCTTCCCATCTCTCCTGTAAGGGGGCTGTCCTTCTAGCTGATGCCGCCATCAGGTGGGCTTCAGAAATTGCTGCCCTCTCCTGTTGTGCTCATCCTGGCAAGTTCCATCCTTTTATTCCTAAGGTGGTCTCTGTTTTCCACCTTAACAAGGACTTTCTCTGACCATCCTTCTGCCCTCCTCCCTCTCATCCTTCGGGTGTTTAGAGCTGCGTGGCTCTGCTTGTCAGCCATCGCTTGTTTGTCATCCTATAAGGCCCCTGCAAGGGCCTGGTTGTCTATAAGGCGACCATTCCTCTCAGGATTTGATCGGCCATTATTGAAGAATTTAGAGTGGCGGCAAGACCTCCCCTATTCAAGGTTAGAGCGCACTCTATGCGGGCTCTGGGGTCTTCTAGGCCGTCTGTCACCAGGCGTCTGTTCTGCAACTCTGTAAGGCAGCTACTTGGTCATCGGTTCATACCTTTTTCTAACTTTCCCGGGGTCCGTACTTTGCTTTCCAGACGCTCGTTTTGGTAGAAGGGTGCTGTGGGCAGTTGTTGCCCAGGCAGCAGCTTCAGAAAGTGCGTAGACTTCTGTGGTAACAGTATTGTACTTGTTACCCCACTCCAGGAGCAGGTGGGATAACAAGAAATGAAGATTTTTGGTCCTGATTGTAAAATGTCTTTCTCCTCGGTGGACACCGCACCCACCCTCACTTGCCCGGTCAAGTATTTAAGTTGTGCCGTCATGGGTGACAGAAAAAACAACGAGAGAGGGGATCCGCCCTTCAATGACAGAAAACCTTCAAGATAAAAAGGGCGGCGCCTCTTTCCGCCTTAGTGGTTTCCTGTCCTTGAGGGTGGACCTTCTTTCTCGTCGGAGGCGACAGCAGCAGGATTATCTTGCCGGGGCCGGTCGGTTGTGGCAGGGCACAGTCTCTGCTGCGGCCAGTCCCGTGTATCCTGGAAGCGCCGCGGAAGGCGCCGACATTTGGTCTCCTCGCGTGCGGGCGGGGGTTTGCGGCACCTACACAGCATGGAAGTGACGAACTGGAAGTTGCGCCCCGATGATGCACACCGGAACCTCTGACCCCCAGATGTAATTTTCAGGGGGAGGTACCGGAAGGTGCGGGAACGCCGGCCGGTGATCTCCCTAGCACAATGAGTACTTAAGGGTAGATCACTGGCTAGGCAGGGGCGCAGTGCACCATAATGGCCTCACAGCAGCCCTCCCCACCGCAAGAGCTGCAGACCATGCTGCAGCAGCACAAGGAGATGGAGCAGCCGCCTCGGTGCCAGAAGCGCTCCCAGGAGCAGCGTCCACCGCAGAGCAGGAGCAGTGGGCGTTCTGGGACACGCAGCAAGAGGGATTCATGGTCCAGCCGGCATAGCTCCTGCAGGATCGATGATTCCGCGGTCTCCCGAGGAGAAGTATCGGATACCGTCCTGCCTCCCGTTCCGGTACCCTGTTTTTATCTAGTGGGTGGTGAGTGAGCTACGTGAAAGTCTACGTATTAATGTAGACTTTTTTCTGTTTTGTCTCTCTCGCTCTCCTTCCTCCTTTTATATGGTCAGGATGTCCCTAAGAAATGTACGGAGAAATCCAAGTACACAGTATGTGCCCTGTGTGAACGAGGTCTGACTAAAGACTGGCCCAAAAGATTATGCCAGCCATGTATTGAGGAAACCATTTCGGAGGGAACTCTGGACTTTGCTGCAAATTTAAAAACCCTTATTCGGTCTGAGGTGGAAAGATCGCTAAAATCGTTTTCCCAGGCAAAAGAAGCGTCCCAGACCCCTAGAGCAAAAACCCCACCCACCCTTTCAGACTCAGAATCCGAGGAGGGAATGCTGGATGACTCCACTGACTCTTCCTCTTCGGATAGCGAGGCAGGCACAGGTCATTGTTTTCCCCTAGAGAGTGTTGATAGCTTAGTTAAAGCCGTCAGGTCCACAATGGGGTTAGTTGACCAGAAGGCCAAAAAATCGGTACAAGATATTATGTTCGGTACCTTGGATCGGAAGAAACATATTTCCGATTAACGATAAGGTGCAGGGACTTATCAATAAGGAGTGAGATAGGCCGGAGAAAAAAAGGTCCCCTTCCATCCTCCTTCAAAAGGAAAAATGTCCCTTTAGTGAGGAAGATACCGCTTCCTGGAATAAAGCCCCGAAGCTGGATGTTGCGGTGTCCAAAGCTTCTAAAAAATCTTCTCTCCCTTTTGAATATACAGGGATCCTGAAGGACCCACTGGACCGAAAGGTAGATTCCTTCCTTAAGGGTACTTGGGAATCATCAGTGGGGGCATTGAAACCAGCCATAGCGGCAACCTGTACCGCAAGATCCCTCATGGTTTGGTTAGACAGGTTAGAAGACCAGGTTAAGAACAACGAGTCACAGGACTCCATTTTGGCCTCTCTACCAGTATTGAAAGGAGCGGCAGCCTTCTTATCGGACGTCTCTGCGGATTCCGCCAGATTGACGGCTAGATCTGCGGCCCTGTCTAATGCCGGCCGTAGAGCAGTCTGCCTGAAATGTTGCCTGGGGGATACACAGGCAAAAGGAAAGCTACGTTCTCTTCCGTGTGAAGAAGATTTTATTTTCGGTACCTCTCGACACAATTCTTGAGGAGGCAGGTGACAACCAGAAGGGATTTCCTAAATAGTCCTTTTGGAGGTAGAAATTTGCTCGCAGAAGAACATCGACAAAACAACCTAGATGGGAGGATCGTTCCAGAAAAGGAAAAGGGTTTTTATTCGGCGGGCCCTCCCAGGATAGTCGCAAACCCCCAAAATGACACTCTATCCCAGGTGGGAGGGAGGCTCTCTCTTCCTTCCAGCCTGGGAAAGGATCTGTTCCAACAGGTGGATCCTCAAATTGATAAAATCAGGATTAAAGCTGGAATTTCTGAGGAACCCGCCAGAGAGATTTATCCGGACTGCCTTACGATCCTCTCTACCGGAACAGTGGGCACTGGAGGAAGAGATTTCAGGTCTCCTTCAAAAGAACGTCTTACGGGAGGTATCACCACAAGAAGAAAGAAGAGGCTTCTATTCCCCCTTATTCCTTGTAAAGAAACCGGACAACTCATTCATAGTAATCATCAACCTGAAAGGCCTGAACAAATTCCTGAACATTGCATCATTCAAGATGGAAACCATAAAATCAGCGATAAGCCTTCTATTCCCCGGCTGCTACACGGCAGTGGTGGACCTAAAGGATGCGTATTACCATGTGCCGATCCATCACGACTTTCAGAGATACCTCAGAGTGGCCGTAACTGTACAGGGAGTCGTCAAGCACTTCCGGTACAGAGCTCTTCCCTCCGGCCTAGCAGTGGAGCCCCGCATATTCACACAGCTTATACGGCCCAGCAGTGGAGCCCCGCATATTCACAAAGCTTATACGGCCTAGCAGAGGAGCCCCGCATATTCACAAAGCTTATACGGCCTAGCAGAGGAGCCCCGCATATTCACAAAGCTTATACGGCCTAGCAGAGGAGCCCCGCATATTCACAAAGCTTATACGGCCCAGCAGTGGAGCCCCGCATATTCACAAAGCTTATACGGCCTAGCAGTGGAGCCCCGCATAGTCACAAAGCTTATACGGCCTAGCAGTGGAGCCCCGCATATTCACAAAGCTTATACAGCCTAGCAGTGGAGCCCCGCATATCACAAAGCTTATACAGCCTAGCAGTGGAGCCCCGCATATCACAAAGCTTATACGGCCTAGCAGTGGAGCCCCGCATATTCACACAGCTTATACGGCCCAGCAGTGGAGCCCCGCATATTCACAAAGCTTATACGGCCTAGCAGAGGAGCCCCGCATATTCACAAAGCTTATACGGCCTAGCAGAGGAGCCCCGCATATTCACAAAGCTTATACGGCCTAGCAGAGGAGCCCCGCATATTCACAAAGCTTATACGGCCCAGCAGTGGAGCCCCGCATATTCACAAAGCTTATACGGCCTAGCAGTGGAGCCCCGCATAGTCACAAAGCTTATACGGCCTAGCAGTGGAGCCCCGCATATTCACAAAGCTTATACAGCCTAGCAGTGGAGCCCCGCATATCACAAAGCTTATACAGCCTAACAGTGGAGCCCCGCATATTCACAAAACTTATACGGCCTAGCAGTGGAGCCCCGCATATCACAAAGCTTATACAGCCTAACAGAGGAGCCCCGCATATTCACACAGCTTATACGGCCTAGCAGTGGAGCCCCGCATATTCACAAAACTTACACGGCCTAGCAGTGGAGCCCCGCATATTCACAAAGCTTATACGGCCCAGCAGTGGAGCCCCGCATATTCACAAAGTTTATACGGCCCAGCAGTGGAGCCCCGCATATTCACAAAGCTTATACGGCCCAGCAGTGGAGCCCCGCATATTCACAAAGCTTATACGGCCTAGCAGTGGAGCCCCGCATATTCACAAAGCTTATACGGGGCCTAGCAGTGGAGCCCCGCATATTCACAAAGCTTATACGGCCCAGCAGTGGAGCCCCGCATATTCACAAAGCTTATACGTCCCAGCAGTGGAGCCCCGCATATTCACAAAGCTTATACGGGGCCTAGCAGTGGAGCCCCGCATATTCACAAAGCTTATACGGCCTAGCAGTGGAGCCCCGCATATTCACAAAGCTTATACGGCCCAGCAGTGGGTTACAGGCTTTGTCGGCAGATCCACCTTTTACCTTAGTGCTAGACGATAGGGTGGTTTTGAGACCAGACCCTGCTTTCCTACCTAAGATTGTGTCTAAGTTTCACATGTCTCAGGAGATGGCCCTACCACCCTTTTGTCCTGAACCAAAAAATAGTAAGGAGGAAAGATTTCATACCTTGGATGTCAGGAGATGCCTTGTACATTATTTAGCATCCACAAGCTCATGGAGGAAGGATAGGGCTCTATTTGTCTCCTTTCAGGGCTCCCGAAAGGCATTGAATGTCTCAAAAGGCACTCGATCAAGGTGGATCCGGGAAGCCATCACGATGGCCTATATGGGATCAGGCAGAGATCCTCCTCACAATCTGAAGGCCCACTCTACGCGGGGGATGGCTGCTTCCTGGGCAGAAAGGGCGGACGTGCCCATTTGAGCAAATACGTAAGGCGGCCACATGGTAATCTCCGTCCACTTTCTATAATCGCTATAGACTTGACCTTTCTGCCTCCTCTGATCTCACATTTGGGAGAAGGGTTCTGCAGGCCGTGGGCCCTCACTTACATACCTAGTTCTCTGTAATTCTCTCGTTGTGCCGTCATGGGTGACAGAAAAACACATATATTACTTACCACTAATGTGTTTTTTCGGAACCCACGACGGCACCTTTATATTCCCTCCCGATCTCTGTGGTGATCACCTTCCGGTTGCTGGGTATTGAAGTATTCACATGGGTGAGATTCGTTTATGGTTAATAAGATTATGTCTTCTAACCGGAGAGTCCTCTCTGTAATCCACTGAGGCGGAGAGACGCGCCGTCCTTTTTATCCTGAAGGTTTCCTGTCCTTGCTGGGCCGATCACCTCTCTCGTTGTGCGAGAAAAAACACCTTACCGGTAAGTAATATACGAGGAATCGTCTGCCGGGGAGGAGACCACTTTCTCTTTAAGACGTCTTGTTTGTGTCATCCTCCCGGGGGCTGCAGACTAGCCCTTGGTTCCTGTGTCCCCAAACAAAACTACCAGAAAGCAATGTTACTGTGAGTCCCAAGAATCTCCATTGTCTTCTTAGGGCGATGGCCTCCTCTGGCACCCGGGAGCAGTTCCTCCGGCAGATGGAGCAGATTGTGGACGGGATCAGACATAACAGGAATAAGGCAGGAGCACATTTGGGGGAGTGGTGTGAAGGGTCAGACCCCCAGCGCGGAGGTCTCATCAATCTGGTGTTTTCCAGATGGAGAAGAAGAAGCAGGAAAATAAAATGAGGCGAGATCAGCTGAACGACGAGTATCTGGAGATGCTGGAGAAGCAGCGCTTGTACTTCAAGACTGTGAAGGAGTTCAAAGAGGTGAGGGGCCCGAGAGCAGCGGCTGTAGGACGCCACCTGGGCCAGTGATGTCTTCTCTGGCCACAACTTTATTTCTTCTGTTTCTAGGAATGTCGCAGGAATGAGGTGCTGCTGCGTGATCGCACCCCCTGATCGCCCTCCGTACAGGGCTCGCCCATCACACATCTACAGTGAGATGACTGTACATGAAATTTAATGACCAGCTCCCGTCACCCGCTAATAAAGCTTTTCCATGTCCTCCTGTCCCAGCGCATGCTCTGTCGGAAAAGATCTGAGGGCAAAGCACCAAGATGTGGCACCCGAACGGTCTGTGACCTGGAGCAAGGAGCAGGATATTGGCTACATGGGGAAGGGTCTACGTGGAAATCGGGACCAATGTATAGACACTGAGACTTGGGCCGGCAGCGGCTGTGGGCACGCTGTGGCTATGGGCCCCCTTCACTACATCGGGGCCGGCTCTGACGTCTCCTGCGGGCACAGGCCCCCTCCACTACATCGGGGCCGGCTCTGACGTCTCCTGCGGGCACAGGCCCCCTCCACTACATCAGGGCCGGCTCTGACGTCTCCTGCGGGCACTGGCCCCCTCCATTACATAGGGGCCGGCTCTGACTTCTCCTGCGGGCACTGGCCCCCTCCATTACATAGGGGCCGGCTCTGACTTCTCCTGCGGGCACGGGCCCCCTCCACTACATCAGGGCCGGCTCTGATGTCTCCTCCGGGCACTGGCCCCCTCCATTACATAGGGGCCGGCTCTGACGTCTCCTGCGGGCACTGGCCCCCTCCACTACATAGGGGCCGGCTCTGACGTCTCCTGCGGGCACGGGCCCCCTCCACTACATAGGGGTTGGCTCTGCCGTCTCCTGTGGGCACGGGCCCCCTCCACTACATAGCGGTCGGCTCTGCCGTCTCCTGCGGGCACGGGCCCTCTCCACTACATAGGGGCCGGCTCTGCCGTCTCCTGCGGGCACGGGCCCTCTCCACTACATAGGGGCCGGCTCTGCCGTCTCCTGCGGGCACGGGCCCTCTCCACTACATAGGGGCCGGCTCTGCCGTCTCCTGCGGGCACGGGCCCCCTCCACTACATCAGGGCCGGCTCTGACGTCTCCTGCGGGCACGGGCCCCCTCCACTACATCAGGGCCGGCTCTGACGTCTCCTGCGGGCACGGGCCCCCTCCACTACATAGGGGTCGGCTCTGCCGTCTCCAGCGGCCACGGGCCCCCTCCATTACATAGGGGTCGGCTCTGCTGTCTCCTGCGGGCACTGGCCCCCTCCACTACATAGGGGCCGGCTCTGACGTCTCCTGCGGGCACTGGCCCCCTCCACTACATAGGGGTCGACTCTGACTTATCCTGCGGGCACGGGCCCCCTCCACTACATAGGGGCCGGCTCTGACTTATCCTGCGGGCACGGGCCCCCTCCACTACATCAGGGCCGGCTCTGACTTATCCTGCGGGCACGGGCCCCCTCCATTACATAGCGGTCGGCTCTGACGTCTCCTGCGGGCACGGGCCCCCTCCACTACATAGCGGTCGGCTCTGACGTCTCCTGCGGGCACGGGCCCCCTCCACTACATAGGGGCCGGCTTTGACTTATCCTGCGGGCACGGGCCCCCTCCACTACATAGGGGCCGGCTCTGACTTATCCTGCGGGCACGGGCCCCCTCCACTACATAGCGGTCGGCTCTGCCGTCTCCTGCGGGCACGGGCCCTCTCCACTACATAGGGGCCGTCTCCTGCGGGCACGGGCCCTCTCCACTACATAGGGGCCGGCTCTGCCGTCTCCTGCGGGCACGGGCCCCCTCCACTACATCAGGGCCGGCTCTGACGTCTCCTGCGGGCACGGGCCCCCTCCACTACATCAGGGCCGGCTCTGACGTCTCCTGCGGGCACTGGCCCCCTCCACTACATAGGGGTCGACTCTGACTTATCCTGCGGGCACGGGCCCCCTCCACTACATAGGGGCCGGCTCTGACTTATCCTGCGGGCACGGGCCCCCTCCACTACATCAGGGCCGGTTCTGACTTATCCTGCGGGCACGGGCCCCCTCCACTACATAGGGGCCGGCTCTGACTTATCCTGCGGGCACGGGCCCCCTCCACTACATAGGGGCCGGCTCTGACTTATCCTGCGGGCACGGGCCCCCTCCATTACATAGGGGCCGGCTCTGACGTCTCCTGCGGGCACGGGCCCCCTCCACTACATAGGGGCCGGCTCTGACGTCTCCTGCGGGCACGGGCCCCCTCCACTACATAGGGGCCGGCTTTGACTTATCCTGCGGGCACGGGCCCCCTCCACTACATAGGGGCCGGCTCTGACTTATCCTGCGGGCACGGGCCCCCTCCACTACATAGCGGTCGGCTCTGACGTCTCCTGCGGGCACGGGCCCCCTCCACTACATAGGGGTCGGCTCTGACGTCTCCTGCGGGCACGTGCCCCCTCCACTACATAGCGGTCGGCTCTGACGTCTCCTGCGGGCACTGGCCCCCTCCACTACATAGGGGCCGGCTCTGCCGTCTCCTGCGGGCACGGGCCCCCTCCACTACATAGCGGTCGGCTCTGCCGTCTCCAGCGGGCACGGGCCCCCTCCATTACATAGGGGTCGGCTCTGCTGTCTCCTGCGGGCACTGGCCCCCTCCACTACATAGGGGCCGGCTCTGACGTCTCCTGCGGGCACTGGCCCCCTCCACTACATAGGGGTCGACTCTGACTTATCCTGCGGGCACGGGCCCCCTCCACTACATAGGGGCCGGCTCTGACGTCTCCTGCGGGCACTGGCCCCCTCCACTACATAGGGGCCGGCTCTGACTTATCCTGCGGGCACGGGCCCCCTCCACTACATCAGGGCCGGCTCTGACTTATCCTGCGGGCACGGGCCCCCTCCACTACATCAGGGCCGGCTCTGACTTATCCTGCGGGCACGGGCCCCCTCCACTACATAGGGGCCGGCTCTGACTTATCCTGCGGGCACGGGCCCCCTCCATTACATAGGGGCCGGCTCTGACGTCTCCTGCGGGCACGGGCCCCCTCCACTACATAGCGGTCGGCTCTGACGTCTCCTGCGGGCACGGGCCCCCTCCACTACATAGGGGCCGGCTTTGACTTATCCTGCGGGCACGGGCCCCCTCCACTACATCAGGGCCGGCTCTGACTTATCCTGCGGGCACGGGCCCCCTCCATTACATAGGGGCCGGCTCTGACGTCTCCTGCGGGCACGGGCCCCCTCCACTACATAGCGGTCGGCTCTGACGTCTCCTGCGGGCACGGGCCCCCTCCACTACATAGGGGCCGGCTTTGACTTATCCTGCGGGCACGGGCCCCCTCCACTACATCAGGGCCGGCTCTGACTTATCCTGCGGGCACGGGCCCCCTCCATTACATAGGGGCCGGCTCTGACGTCTCCTGCGGGCACGGGCCCCCTCCACTACATAGGGGCCGGCTCTGACGTCTCCTGCGGCCGCGGGCCCCCTCCACTACATAGGGGCCGGCTCTGACTTATCCTGCGGGCACGGGCCCCCTCCACTACATAGGGGCCGGCTCTGACTTATCCTGCGGGCACGGGCCCCCTCCACTACATAGGGGCCGGCTCTGACGTCTCCTGCGGGCACGGGCCCCCTCCACTACATCAGGGCCGGCTCTGACGTCTCCTGCGGGCACGAGCCCCCTCCACTACATCGGGGCCGGCTCTGACGTCTCCTGCGGGCACGGGCCCCCTCCACTACATAGGGGTCGGCTCTGACGACGTATCCTGCGTTTGCCCCAGTAACGACCTCTGAAGGCTTCTATGGTTGGTCATGCACTGCCATGCTGAGTGTTTGCCCGCAGCAGGTCGTTAGCACTTCTGGAGGAAGAGGGTCCCACAGCTAAAGGGGGCTCTGTTCCTGCTGGGGGTGCTCCTAATCTCGCCATCCTCCTCTTTATTCCCAGGAGGGTGGCAGCGTTCTGGTTGTTCAATCCTGCAGCTTTCCTCTCATCGTGAGCTTGATCTTTACCTTTTCCTTCTATGAGGGCGATGTATGGAGTAATCTGGCAGCAGGTTTTTACCCCCTTATCTGAGAGCAGCAGCATGATGTAGAGTCAGAGACCCTGATCCCAGCGATGTGTCACTTGCTGCGCTGCTTACTGCAGTTTTATCAGCAGGAGATTATCACTAGAGGACTAGTAAACCTGCTGCCATGTTTCCTCCATAGTCATGAGCTGTTTATAGCCCACCTCTGATTGGCTGCCAATCAGTGGTGTGGGCGGGGTTATACACAGCTCAGCATGCAGGGAAATCTTATCAAAACTGCAGCAGGCAGCCCAGTAAGTGATGGACTCCCCCACCTACCCCGGCATCGTGTTACTCTCGGGTTGGAGAGCAATACCCTAGTGCCAGATTCCCTCTAATGGCAGAATTACGTGTAGTCTCAGGGTGTGTGAGTAACTCGGCTCCACGGTCTCCTCTCCTGGTTCCCGGCGGGCGGCCCGGCTCCATGACTGACGGTTCTCGTGAGGAGCAGGACGCTCAGCACAAGTATTATACTTTATAAAGTTGAAGGTAGATATAAATCAATTGATTTTAACCTGTAGCTGAAGATGTTGATCCAGAGGAAAGAAAACCCCATGAGGCCAATGCTGATTGCCCCATATTAGGAGAAAAAACACTTCCTGACTCCACACACGGCGAACAGACAAGTTCCAGGATCAACGTCTGTGCAGACACGGGGTCTTCCGTGGGCGTAACGCTACTCAGACACCACAGGGTGAGGGTAACACAGCGTGGAAATACTTTACTGACCCACAAAGCGGACAATAAACAGAACAGTCCCAGCAAATACCCAAGATGGTGCAACATTACACAGTCTCACCCTTCCTCCTCCGCCCGCCTGGGATAGAACAGCTGCGACTTTGGAGACTTCTAGGGCTGACTACCTCAACCAGTGGCCCCCCGCTTCTGGAGGGCCTCCACAGATAGAAGGTAGCAGCAAGCTTAGGAAGCTAGCAGTCCATCAAGGTACAAGGCCAGGAGACCCGAGGGTCCCACCCTGGCCTCCCTGAGAGTTTCCATGGGGCCAGATGACTGGCTGGTCCCAATCTGACTTCTCCAAATGTCTCCATGAGTTCCAGGTGACTGGAGGGTCCCACCTGGCAACCCCAAACTACATCTACGGGGCCAGGTGACTTCATTGTCCCAACCTGGTCTCCCCCAATGTATCCATGGGCTCTCTGATGGTTAATGGAGCAGATCCGTATCTTTCCAGTTAGGGCCGATACCCTTAGGCCGGAATCATGTAGAATACAAATCTGTGTCTCTTTGGATAAAGCCATCCTACCACGCTGATGGTGGGAGAGAGACTCTCATCTTTGATTCTCCTTGTAAAGTCTGCCTGCTAGAGTCACATGTCCTTTGAAGTACACATCCACGGGTCAAGGATTAGGGATGATATCATTCCACAGGGTTCAAGTCTCATTATTCATTTAATCAATGTACATAGTTGGTATAGCAGGGGCTCTTTTAAATAAACTAGCTAGCTTAGTATAATATGCAATTAGCAAAGTAACAAACATCATTGTTCACAGACCAATAGAAGGCAACAGTCAGGGTTATACAAATACTGGTCTGTCCTTCTTGACCACAGAATTACACATACATTTACAAGTCAACACAAAGATAATAGTGTATTTCTCTTGATTTAACAAATCTAGTCGTCTGGCTGATTAAGATTATAAACTGTGTCGTCACAACGTCCATCACAGAATCCGCGCCCTCAACCTGTAATATTATCAAGAAAGGCGTCCGGCCTCCTGGTACTGAATCAACCATTATTACATCATCATGTGGCAGAGAGTTCCATTATCTCGCCGCTCGTCCAGTCAAGAATCCGTAATCTCGCCGCTCGTCCAGACAAGAATCCGTAATCTCGCCGCTCGTCCAGTCAAGAATCCGTAATCTCGCCGCTCGTCCAGTCAAGAATCCGTAATCTCGCCGCTCGTCCAGTCAAGAATCCGTAATCTCGCCGCTCGTCCAGTCAAGAATCCGTAATCTCGCCGCACGTCCAGTCAAGAATCCGTAATCTCGCCGCTCGTCCAGTAAAGAATCCGCAATCTCGCCGCACGTCCAGTCAAGAATCCGTAATCTCGCCGCTCGTCCAGTAAAGAATAGTTGTCTGTGATGATGATTAAAACCTTTCTTCTACAGCAGTGTCTACCAAACTCCGGTCCTCATGGCCTCCAACAAGTCAGGTCAGGATTTCCTATGTATTGCAGAGGGTGAGAACTGATGGTGCCTTGATGATACTTCCGTCATCCGTGCAATACTAAGGATAACCTGAAAACATGACCTGGACCTGTTGAGGGCTATGAGGGCTGGAGTTTGGGAACACTCTTCTAGACAGCGGATGCCCCCTTGTCATCATTACAGGCCTAGTTGTAAAAAGATCTTTAGAACGATATTGTCCCTCTATTGTACGTTGTAATAAGATCCCCAATATGTCTTCATTATTCCAAAATGGAATAACTGCTCTTCTCTGCTACTGGATTATTAGAATACTGGGTACAGTTTTGGACTCCAGAGTATAAGTGCGGCCGCACTAGTGATTTATATAGAGGAAAACTATGTTCTCATCATGAGCATTTATGCCTCTTTTAATGCATCCCATTATTTTATTAGCCTTGGCAGCAGCTGCCTGACACTGATCACCGCAGTGGAGTTTGCCATCCAACGTCCACCCATGTCTTTTACAGTGACAGATTTACCCATTGTTTTACCATTTAGTACATCATTATACATCTTACTTCCTCTACTCCATACATGACCTTAAATTTGTCTACATTACACTTCACTTGCTCTTTCTCAGCCTCCATAAATCCTTCTGTAATAAGTTATCCTCCTTTGTGCTGATTACCCTGTAGAGTTTAGTATCATCTGTAGATATTGTAATTCTACTCTGTGCGCCCCCTAAAGGTCATTAATAAATATGTTAAGATGGCCCAATACTGACCCCTGTGGTCACCACTATTACCTGTGGACCAATTCCAGTGTGTTCAATTAATAACCAGCCTGGTTCTTATCACTGAGCCAGTTGTTAGCTCAGTTAAACATATTTTCCCCTCATCCCACTTCTCTCATTTTATGCACCAATCTTTTCTGTGGCCCCATAGCAAACATTTTTGAAAAGTCCATATAGATGACATCTGCGGCGTTACCCTGGTCCAGTCTGGAACTTATCTCCTCATAGAAGCAGATCTGTTGAGTCTGACAGGACTGATCCCTCATGTCTGCCATCTGCCCTGCAGTAATCGTATGGGTGGTGTCTGCCATCCGTCCTGTGGTAATCGTATGGGTGGTGTCTGCCATCGGTCCTGCGGTAATCGTATGGGTGGTGTCTGCCATCTGCCCTGCAGTAATCGTATGGGTGGTGTCTGCCATCCGTCCTGTGGTAATCGTATGGGTGGTGTCTGCCATCGGTCCTGCGGTAATCGTATGGGTGGTGTCTGCCATCCGCCCTGCGGTAATCGTATGGGTGTTGTCTGCCATCCGCCCTGCGGTAAATGTATAGGTGGTGTCTGCCATCCGCCCTGCGGTAATCGTATGGGTGGTGTCTGCCATCTGCCCTGCAGTAATCGTATGGGTGGTGTCTGCCATCCGTCCTGTGGTAATCGTATGGGTGGTGTCTGCCATCGGTCCTGCGGTAATCGTATGGGTGGTGTCTGCCATCCGCCCTGCGGTAATCATATGGGTGGTGTCTGCCATCCGCCCTGCGGTAAATGTATAGGTGGTGTCTGCCATCCGCCCTGCGGTAATCGTATGGGTGGTGTCTGCCATCCGTCCTGTGGTAATCGTATGGGTGGTGTCTGCCATCCGCCCTGCGGTAATCGTATGGGTGGTGTCTGCCATCCGCCCTGCGGTAATTGTATAGGTGGTGTCTGCCATCCGTCCTGCGGTAATTGTATAGGTGGTGTCTGCCATCCGTCCTGTGGTAATCGTATGGGTGGTGTCTGCCATCCGCCCTGCGGTAAATATATAGGTGGTGTCTGCCATCCGTCCTGCGGTAATCGTATGGGTGGTGTCTGCCATCCGTCCTGCGGTAATCGTATGGGTGGTGTCTGCCATCCGCCCTGCGGTAATCGTATGGGTGGAGTCTGCCATCCGTCCTGCGGTAATCGTATGGGTGGTGTCTGCCATCCGTCCTGCGGTAATTGTATGGGTGGTGTCTGCCATCCGTCCTGCGGTAATCGTATGGGTGGTGTCTGCCATCCGTCCTGCGGTAATCGTATGGGTGGTGTCTGCCATCCGCCCTGCGGTAAATGTATAGGTGGTGTCTGCCATCCGCCCTGCGGTAATCGTATGGGTGGTGTCTGCCATCCGTCCTGCGGTAATCGTATGGGTGGTGTCTGCCATCCGCCCTGCGGTAATCGTATGGGTGGAGTCTGCCATCCGTCCTGCGGTAATCGTATGGGTGGTGTCTGCCATCCGTCCTGCGGTAATCGTATAGGTGGTGTCTGCCATCCGCCCTGCGGTAATCGTATGGGTGGTGTCTGCCATCCGTCCTGCGGTAATCGTATGGGTGGTGTCTGCCATCCGTCCTGCGGTAATCGTATGGGTGGTGTCTGCCATCCGTCCTGCGGTAATCGTATAGGTGGTGTCTGCCATCCGCCCTGCGGTAATTGTATAGGTGGTGTCTGCCATCCGCCCTGCGGTAATTGTATAGGTGGTGTCTGCCATCCGTCCTGCGGTAATCGTATAGGTGGTGTCTGCCATCCGTCCTGCGGTAATCGTATGGGTGGTGTCTGCCATCCGTCCTGCGGTAATCGTATGGGTGGAGTCTGCCATCCGTCCTGCGGTAATCGTATGGGTGGTGTCTGCCATCCGTCCTGCGGTAATCGTATGGGTGGTGTCTGCCATCCGTCCTGCGGTAATCGTATGGGTGGTGTCTGCCATCCGTCCTGCGGTAATCGTATGGGTGGTGTCTGCCATCCGCCCTGCGGTAATCGTATGGGTGGTGTCTGCCATCCGTCCTGCGGTAATCGTATGGGTGGTGTCTGCCATCCGTCCTGCGGTAATCGTATGGGTGGTGTCTGCCATCCGCCCTGCGGTAATCGTATGGGTGGTGTCTGCCATCCGCCCTGCGGTAATCGTATGGGTGGTGTCTGCCATCCGTCCTGCGGTAATCGTATGGGTGGTGTCTGCCATCCGCCCTGCGGTAAATGTATGGGTGGTGTCTGCCATCCGCCCTGCGGTAATCGTATGGGTGGTGTCTGCCATCCGTCCTGCGGTAATCGTATGGGTGGTGTCTGCCATCCGTCCTGCGGTAATCGTATGGGTGGTGTCTGCCATCCGCCCTGCGGTAATCGTATGGGTGGAGTCTGCCATCCGTCCTGCGGTAATCGTATGGGTGGTGTCTGCCATCCGTCCTGCGGTAATCGTATGGGTGGTGTCTGCCATCCGCCCTGCGGTAATCGTATGGGTGGTGTCTGCCATCCGCCCTGCGGTAATCGTATGGGTGGTGTCTGCCATCCGCCCTGCGGTAATCGTATGGGTGGTGTCTGCCATCCGCCCTGCGGTAATCGTATGGGTGGTGTCTGCCATCCGTCCTGCGGTAATCGTATGGGTGGTGTCTGCCATCCGTCCTGCGGTAATCGTATGGGTGGTGTCTGCCATCCGTCCTGCGGTAATCGTATGGGTGGTGTCTGCCATCCGTCCTGCGGTAATCGTATGGGTGGTGTCTGCCATCCGTCCTGCGGTAATCGTATGGGTGGTGTCTGCCATCCGTCCTGCGGTAATCGTATGGGTGGTGTCTGCCATCCGTCCTGCGGTAATCGTAAGGGTGGTGTCTGCCATCCGTCCTGCGGTAATCGTATAGGTGGTGTCTGCCATCCGCCCTGCGGTAATCGTATGGGTGGTGTCTGCCATCCGCCCTGCAGTACTCTGGGGGGTGGTGAGGGTCTGCTGTCCGCTCTGACGCACTCTGGGTGGGGGGTCTGCCATCTGGCCGCATCTCCGATATCCCCACCATTTCATAATTTTCTACCAACACTATTAATTGTAATTCCTCCATCTTGTCGGTGAGGTGTGACGACACAACTTCTAATCTTAATTAGCCAGACGTCTAGAAGTGTTAGGACATGAGAAATACACTATTATCTTTGTGTTGACTTTTGAATGTGTTTTTCTTTGGTGGGTCACGACAGACTAATATTTGTAAAACCCTGAATGTTGACATTTGAGTTGATATTTAGTGAAACATATTGAATGGAGGACAGAGAATCAGGGTTGGGGAACAATGATGATTGTTAATGTGCTAATTATATATTGTACTAGGCCAGCTAGTTTATTCATTTACAGAGCAGGGGGATACAAACTATGCAAATTGATTAAATACTCAATGAGACAGGAGCCCTGCACCTTCCCCCCTGACCTGTGAATGATGACCTGAGCCACAGATGTACATATAAACAGTAGTGTTGAGCGAGCACTAAAATGCTCGGGTGCTGGAAGCTCGGGCCGAGCTTACCGTGATACTCCGGTGCTCGACCCGAGCAACGAGCCCAATGTTAGTCGATGGGAGACCCGAGCATTTTTGCGGCGGCATTTTGTGAAATATGTTAAGGAACTTCCTTTCCAGGGTAAAGACTTGTGTATAAGGTAAAATAAATAACCAAAAACAAAAATATTCCTCCACACCTTGAGCTATGTTCACAAGTAGCATTTTTTATGCGTTTTTGCACTTTTGCATTGCTTTCAACGGTGACAAATGCATTCACCGGGAAATGTCATTTTAACATTTTATAATCTTATCTGGCCATGTGGTGTGTGACTCATCATCAGACACATGCATACAGTGCTGAAAAGACATGGGAACAGCATGGGGAAGACCCCTGGAAGCATCTCTGACACCCAGGTTACTGCCTAAAAGTATGCCCATCAGAAGTGATCCTTGCCGCATCAGAAGATGCAGACTTGCAACTATCCCCGTGCAAGTCCTTGTCCCAGGGCAGTGTTCAATTGTACCTCTCCCATTCCTTGCAATGCAAGCGCAAGTATGCAGCCAACCACCCACCCACCCGCAGGCTGCAATGCCATACTGCTAGCTTGCATTTGAAATGGGGCCTTTTAGTTTGGAGGAGGCCGAAGCTGGCCACTACCTCATGGTTGCGTCGGCGGCGAGGTCTCTCTATACTCAGTCCCCAGCTGCCCCTATTTCTCCTGTCAACTTCCCCCATACTTTTCTTAGCCCGGCCTGCTTTAGGGCAGCATTGGATGAGCCCACCAGAGAACCAGACTCCTCCGGTGGACCCTGACTTCTCCATCAGGGGAGTTGAGAGTGCCAAGGTGAGGAGCATGATGATGATGATAGAAGTTAGCATCTGCTTTGTTTTCTTGGAATGCAAGTGTAAGTGTGCAGCCTGCCACCCACCCACCCCCAGACTGCAATACCATACTGCTAGCTTGCTTGCACTTGAAATGAGGCCTTTTAGGCTTGTGGAGGCGGAATCTGGCCACCATGTCATGGCTGTGTCGGGGGCCTGGTATCCATACTCAGACCCCAGCCACCCCGTGTCCACACTCGGTCCTCAGCCAACAGGGGGCGGCCGGGTGTCCATACTCGTCCCCAGCCGCCCCTATTTGTCCCGGTGCGCCTTATACACAAGCGCGCATACCAAAACATTACCCGTGCCCTCCCCAGTGCATTTAGTGGGAAGGACAGCCTAACCACAAACACGTGGACCAGTGAATGTGGCCAAGGATGGTCCATGTCACTGACGCCT
This sequence comes from Phyllobates terribilis, assembly GCF_046119375.1. Taxonomy (NCBI): domain Eukaryota; kingdom Metazoa; phylum Chordata; class Amphibia; order Anura; family Dendrobatidae; genus Phyllobates; species Phyllobates terribilis. Next base: position 22,983 of record NW_027365536.1, on the reverse strand, counting down.
TCACACTGGGTTAATATTGTGGAAGCCGGGACACAGTTGGACACTGGGATGCAACACGTCCTCCAGACATAGAGGACTGCGGGTCCTGGGTCAATCAGGCTTCAACACAAAGTTCAGAAGGTAGACAGCAGCAGTGGTCGGCCTCCTACACAACGAGTAAATTATTCATGATCATGAGGCCATCCATCTCCTTAGCTTTCTGTTCCTTGGAATGCAAGCGCATGTATGTAGTAGCGGCTAGGCCTGAGGTGGTCAGCGCTTTGGCGCATATCCTACCTCCTCAGAGGATTGCTGGATGTTTTCCTGCTACTATCCCAGTTCTATGACTCCCGTTAAAGCTTGGATACCCAATAATTAAAAGGCACAGAGGAATCACGGAGGACGCTGGTACGGTAGGCAAGGTACTTCCTCACTATCTTTTGAAACTTTCCACTCCTTGTGAGAGCACCCCGCGCCTCAGGGCCTGTAAGCTGGGCGGGTCTCAGAAAACTGTCCCAGAACGTTGACAGTGTTCCCCTGCCTCTGCTGGATTGGAGTTGTGTCTCTCTCGCATGTACTCCTTGGTTGGGCAACGAACTGTGACCTCTGCCGCTAGCGTGTTCAGATGGGAATTTTTTTAACAGTTCTGCAGCAAGGGCTTTCTGGTACTGGCCCATTTTTGTAGACCTCTCCACCTCAGGAATAAGAGAGTGAAAGTTCTCCTTGTAGCGTGGGTCTAAAAGTGTCACCAACCAGTAATGACTGTCACCCAACGCGAGGGTCACCATTAAGGCAGTGTAACATAACGTCAGCCATGCGTGCCAGACTGGTAACGGGCAAGACTTCTGTGCCCTCACCAAGATGACGACTGACCATGCTCTCCTCCTCCTCCTCCCCCCTGTCCTCAGGCCACCCACGCTGAACCGACGGTATGACATTTGTGCAGGTACTACAGTCTACAGCGCATGATACCAGCTCCTGTTCTTCCTCCTCCTCCTCATTGTCCCCCAATGCACATTGGGATGAGATGAGGCTGGGCTGTGTGTAATTGCCCGCTACGGCTTCTTGATCCATCTCTTCATACTCTGGCTGCAATGCCTCCTCTTTAATTCTCTGCAGAGAGCGTTGCAAAAGACAGACAAGTGGGATGCTGACGCTAATGATGGCATCATTGCCACTCACCATCTTGATGGACTACTCAAAGTTTGTCAAGATGGTACATATGTCAGACATCCAGGTCCACTCCTGAGGTCTTATGTGTGGAGTCTGACCTGCATATCGACGGCCTTGTTGCAGCTGGTACTACACAACTGCTCTCTTCTGCTCACAAATCCTTTGCAACATGTGGAGGGTAGAGTTCCAACGTGTGGGGACATCACACACCAGTCGGTGTGCCGGAAGCTGCAAACGCTGCTGCAACACAGCAAGGGCGGAGGAAGCTATAGCCTACTTGCGAAAATGAGCTGACAGGCGGCGTACTTTGACGAGCAGATCTGGCAACTCGGGGTACGATTTAAGAAATCGCTGAACCACGAGGTTAAGCACATGAGCCAGGCATGGTACGTGTGAGATCTCGCCTCAGAGCCGCCACCAGGTTACGGCCATTGTCACACACGACCATGCCTGGATGTTGGTTCAGCGGTCTCAGCCACAGATCTGCCTGCTCTTTCACAGCTGTCCACAAGTCACAAGCAGTGTGAGGTTTATCACCTAAGCTTACGAGTTTCAGCACAGCCTGTTGCCGCTTGGCTGAGGCAGTACTGCAATGCTTCCAGCTTGTAACTGATGTGGTGATATCTGAGATGGAGGCTGAACATGAGGAGGAGGAGGAGGATGATGCGCAGGAGCTGTACACTGTGGGGGCAACTCTGACTGACATAGGGCCCGCAATCCTCGGTGTGGGGAGGATGTGTTCCGTCCCAAGGTCCGACTGGGTCCCGGCTTCCACTATGTTTACCCAGTGTGCCGTCAGGGAGATGTACCGTCCCTGGCCACAAGCACTTGTCCACGTGTCCGTTGTCAGGTGGACTCTCCCAGTAACTGCATTGTTGAGGGCATGGCAGATGTTTTGGGACACGTGCTTGTGTAGTGCGGGGATGGCACACCAGGCAAAATAGTGTCGGCTGGGGACCGAGTACCGAGGGACGGCCACCGCCATAAGGTTGCGGAAGGATTCCGTCTCCACCAGCCTAAAAGGCAGCATTTCCAACGCAAGCAGTCGTGAAATGTGCGAATTTAGGACTGTGGCCTGTGGGGCGTTGGCTGCGAATTTGCGCTTTCGTTCAAAGGTCTGGGATATGGACAATTGAACGCTGCAGTGGGACGTGGACGTTGATCCTGTTTCTTGAGAAACTGCCATAACAAGTGAAGACTGAGAGGAGGGGGCATCGTAACATGCAGTATGGACAGAGGATTGCCTTGCACACACAACAGGGGGTTCTATTGCATGCACAACAGTGGAAGAAGCAGTGGTGACACCCGCTGACACTGGTCGTGGACTCTGGGGTTCGGCCCACAAAGTCGTGTGCTTTGCTGCCATGTGCCTGATCATGCTGATGGTGGTCAGACTGGTCCTTTTGCCACCCCTGCTGATGCTGGCATGGCAGGTGGACATATGGCCTTTTTGGGGTTATCAGCAGAGTCTTTAAAAAAATTCCAGACTCTGGAAGACCTACCGCTTGTACTGGCAACGTCCCTCGTGTTGGTGTTACGGGGAACGGTTGCCCTCCTTCTGTGTGTGGCCACCACACTGCTTCTTCCTGCCTGTTGGGGTACTCTGCCTCCCTCCCCCTGTGTGCTGCTGGCCTCGCTCTGCGTGTCTTCCTGCCACGTTGGGTCAGATACTAAATCATCCACCACCTCCTCCTCTTCCACTTGCGCACCACGATCCTCCTCACTTTCTGGCAATTGTGTCTCGTCATCGTCCACCTCTTGTGACAAATTGCCAGCGTCGACTTCCTGTGGCCGTGGCTGTTCAAATATTTGGCCATCGCTACATGGGATCTCCTCTTCCACCACTTCAAGCGTATCAGGCGAGGGGCACAAATATGGAAATGGACCAGTGAACAGCTCTTCAGAGTGTCCAGGTGTGGGATCAGTTGCTGTCTGACGACACTTGGCCTGGTGGGAGGAAGGAGCATCAGGGTGAGGAGGAGTATGCGGTCGAGACTCATGGCTACTAACACTTGACCGTGTGGAAGACAGACCGGAGATGGTGGTGCCCAGGTGACTGGAAGTATTATCTTATATCCAATTAATAACCTGTTCACACTGATCAGTTCTCAATACTGGTGTTGTAGTGTGCTTCCCTAGTAATTCGGTCAAGAAGTGGGAGCGAGAAGATGTGGCTGTTGGTTGTGACACATTTTCACCTTGGCCACGGCCACGGCCCCGTCCTCTACACGCACCATCACCAGAACGTCTAGTTCCACGTCCCTTGCCACGCGCCTTGCCCATTGTAAATGAAGTAAAATAGCTTACACTCGCACTATCAATGGCAAAAGGGTAATAAGAAGTAGATTAGAACCGTGGAAGAGGAAAACCACAGTTCTAGTTCTCTGGCCTACACCAGACTCTTTTAAACAGATATATTTGTGTCTGAACAGTCACAGACACACTCAATTTTTTTTTTTTTTTTTTGGGGGGGGTGAGAGAATACCAAAAGGTTAATAAGACGGGTATTTGTACAGTCTGACTGAGGAGAAAAAAAGAGGATTTAGATGAAAAAAAAGGATTTTTCCTGGCCCCTGAGACCGGGGGATAAGTCCAGCAATTTGACCAACAGGAGCACACAGGACTGTAATGCAGCGTTTGCTGGTATAACCACTGTGTCTCCGATACAGCCTGCCTGCCTGGTATCTGGGATGGATATTAGTCCTGAGAAGGACTGTTTGATCTGGCAGCCTTTACAGACCCTACACTACCTATTTTGCAGGATATATCTCTCCCTAACTCAGCAGCGCTGTCTCTACACTGTCTGATCCGGAGCGACTGTGTCCAAGATGGCGGCGCCCGGTTTTAAATACTCGAGGTGACGCTGTGCGGCCAGCCAATCACTGTAATGCCCACAACCAACATGGCTGCAGCATTACAGTGACTGGCTGGCAATCCCTGCATGTTCATTGGCTCTGTAAAGAGCGCCAAACGTGCAGGGCGGAGACCCGAGCTCCCGCCCGAGTAACCCAGAAATGCTCGGTGCTCGCCGAACATCCCGCGTAGTGAGATGCTCAGGCGAGTACCGAGCAGTGTCGAGCATGCTCGCTCAACACTAATAAACAGGGATTTCTTTTGTGCTGCTAAGAGTATCAGAGAGCCTCTTCAGGAAAGCAGCTTGGTAGCATGGCTCCAACTTGAGGGACACAGATTTGGATTCTACAGGATGCCAGCCTAAGGGCACACTGCCTTGGCTGGAAGGATACAGATCTGCTCCATTAACAATCACTGACCCTATGGAGACATTTGGGGAAACCAGGATTGAGACCCTCCGTTCACCTGGTTCCATGGATATTATCTGAGATGCCAGGTTGGGACCATCCAGTTGCCTGGTTCCATGGAGACATTTGGGGAAAGCCAGGATTGTGATCCTCCGGTCATCTGGTCCCATGGATATGTTTGGGTTAGCAAGATTGGGACCATCCGGTCACCTGGATCCATGGATATGTTCAGAGAAAACCAGGGTGCAATCTTCGTGGCTCCTGGCCACATACCTCAACGGACTGTCAACCTCCTAAGCTTGCCGCTACCTCCTCTCTGTGGGTGCCTGCCAACAGCGGGGGGGCCACTGGTTGAGGTATGTGGCCCTGGAAGTCCCAAAGTCACTGTTGCTCTATTCCCGGCGGACCAGCGAAAGGGTGAGACTGTAATTTTGCATCATCTTGGGTATTTGCTGGGACTGGTGGTTCAATAAATTATTGCCACACTGTTTAACCCTCAGCCTGTGTTGTCTGTGTAGTATTATGCCCACAGAAGACTCAGTCTCTTCACATGAGGCTTCTGGCATTAGTGTACATGCACACTATGTATATTTCTCTGTACCTCTATTCCTGCTTAGTGTATGGACAGTCCTGTATTTCGTACTATCCAAACTCCCCTCGACTTAAGACCTTTGTCCCTGCTGCTGAAAAACATCCCCACAGCATGATGCTGCCACCACGTTTCACTGTGGGGATGGTGTTTTTGGGATAATGAGCTGTGTTGGTTTTGCACCCGACATAGCGTTTACCTAGATCAGTGTTTCTCAACTCCAGTCCTCAGGACCCCGTTTTCAGGATTTCCTTAGTATTGCACAGGTGATGGAAGTTCTCTCACCTGTGCAATACTAAGGAGATCCTGAAAACATGATCTGTTGTGGGATCCTGAGGACTGGAGTTGAGAAACACTGACCGAGATGGTCAGAAAGTTAAATTTTGTTCTCTGACATTTGTGGAATCTCCCACGTTTATTGGCAAACTCAAAATGAGCCTTATCATTTTTGTAAGTAAAGGCTTTTTTCTGGCCACTCTTCCATAAAGGCCACCTCTATAGCGTGTACGGCTAATTGTGGTCGTACGGAAAGATACTCCAGTCTCTGCTTGAGAACTCTGCAGCTCCTTCAGGGTTACCTTTGGTCTTCTGTGCAGCCTCTCTGATTAATACCCTCCTTGCCCGGGCTGAGAGTTTTGGTGGGCGCCCTCTCTTGGCAGGTTTGTTGTGGTACCGTGTTCTTTCCATTTGATGATAATGGATTCGATGGTGCTCCCGGGGAATCATCAGAGAGTGGGAGATTTTTTTTTTATATAACCCAACCCTGACTTGTACTTCTCAACAACTGGCCCTGACTTGTTTGGAGATCTCCTTGGTCTTCATGGTGGTGGGTGAAGATCTCCTTGGTCTTCATGGTGGTGGGTGGAGATCTCCTTGGTCTTCATGGTGGTGGGTGGAGATCTCCTTGGTCTTCATGGTGGTGGGTGGAGATCTCCTTGGTCTTCATGGTGGTGGGTGGAGATCTCCTTGGTCTTCATGGTGGTGGGTGGAGATCTCCTTGGTCTTCATGGTGTTTGGTTTGTGGTGCCTCTTGTTAACCGTGTTGCAGCCTCTGAGGCCTTTCAGAAAATGTATATACTGACAGACGTGTGACATTAGATTGTACACTGGTGGACTTCCTGTCCCTAAGCATGGGACTTATGAAGCACCTAAAAATTTCTGGTGCAAGCAATTCCCTTCATCACAAAAGGGGTGAATACATCTGCACATACTAATTTTTAGTTCTTTGATCCCATGAATGTAATTTCTGCAGATATTTCCTCACTGCACCGGCTTAGATTACTTAGAGCTGATGGATCACACACATCAGATTACAGGAATATTTACACACAGGTCGTAATGTAACAAAATAGGGAAAAAGCCCAGGGGGTGAATACTTTCACAAGATGCCGTAGCAGAGCGGAGTCAGTGTGCAGAGCACAGCAGCGTGGTGAATGCTCTGACCCCTGTGGTGACAGTAGTAATACAATACCAGGCCCCTGCCCTGGACCGGCCGCCCCTGCCAAACACTGAATGTGGGTGATGGGGAAATGGAAAGTCGGAGCTCAGCTCTAGACTACAACAAAATGGTGCTTGGCTCTCCCACCGCTGACCGGACAGCCCAGAGAGCACATCTGGTCACTGCGGGAAGCAGCCGCAATGTAGGAGATGCAGGAGACACCGACCACAGTCCCCTCTATCCACCATAAGTGTGGGACTCAGACACAAAGACATTACTATTACATTGAGTGTGGGGCATCCAAGTCTGATCGGACGGGTCCCGGCCAGAAACACTTACTTGCAGAACTGGCCGTCAACCTGTAGTGGCCGAGGCTCAGCCCTGCGCATCCGCCTCCTATTGATTACCTGTAGTGGCCGAGGCTCAGCGCTGCGCATCCGTCTCCTATTGATTACCTGTAGTGGCCGAGGCTCAGCGCTGCACATCCGCTTCCTACTGATTGCCTGTAGTGGCCGAGGCTCAGCCCTGCACATCCGTCTCCTATTGATTACCTGTAGTGGCCGAGGCTCAGCCCTGCGCATCCGCTTCCTACTGATTGCCTGTAGTGGCCGAGGCTCAGCCCTGCGCATCCGTCTCCTATTGATTACCTGTAGTGGCCGAGGCTCAGCCCTGCGCATCCGCTTCCTACTGATTGCCTGTAGTGGCCGAGGCTCAGCCCTGCGCATCCGTCTCCTATTGATTACCTCTAGTGGCCGAGGCTCAGCGCTGTGCATCCGTCTCCTATTGATTACCTGTAGTGGCCGAGGCTCAGCCCTGCGCATCCGCCTCCTATTGATTACCTGTAGTGGCCGAGGCTCAGCGCTGCGCATCAGTCTCCTATTGATTACCTGTAGTGGCCGAGGCTCAGCCCTGCGCATCCGTCTCCTACTGATTACCTGTAGTGGCCGAGGCTTAAACTGCCCCTTCTAATCAATAGGAAGCGGATGTGCAGCGCCTCGGCCACTACAGGTAATCAATAGGAGACGGATGCACAGCGCTGAGCCTCGGTCACTACAGGTAATCAATAGGAGGCGGATGCGCAGGGCTGAGCCTCGGCCACTACAGGTAATCAATAGTAGGCGGATGCGCAGGGCTGAGCCTCGGCCAGTACAGGCAATCAATAGGAGGAGGATGCGCAGCGCTGAGCCTCGGCCACTACAGGTAATCAATAGGAGGAGGATGCGCAGCACTGAGCCTCGGCCACTACAGGTAATCAATAGGAAGCGGATGCGCAGCACTGAGCCTCGGCCACTACAGGTAATCAATAGGAGGCGGATGCGCAGCGCTGAGCCTCGGCCACTACAGGCAATCAATAGGAAGGAGATGCGCAGGGCTGAGCCCCGGACACTACAGGCAATCAATAGGAAGCGGATGCGCAGCACTAAGCCTCGGCCACTACAGGTAATCAATAGGAGGCGGATGCACAGGGCTGAGCCTCGGCCACTACAGGTAATCAATAGGAAGCGGATGCGCAGGGCTGAGCCTCGGCCACTACAGGCAATCAATAGGAAGCGGATGCGCAGGGCTGAGCCTCGGCCACTACAGGTAATCAATAGGAGGAGGATGCGCAGCGTTGAGCCTCGGCCACTACAGGTAATCAATAGGAGGAGGATGCGCAGCGTTGAGCCTCGGCCACTACAGGTAATCAATAGGAAGCGGATGCGCAGCGCTGAGCCTCGGCCACTACCAGTAATCAATAGGAAGCGGATGCTCAGGGCTGAGCCTCGGCCACTACAGGTAATCAATAGGAGGCGGATGCGCAGCGCTGAGCCTCGGCCACTACAGGTAATCAATAGGAGACGGATGCGCAGGGCTGAGCCTCGGCCACTACCGGTAATCAATCGGAAGCGGATGCTCAAGGCTGAGCCTCGGCCACTACAGCTAATCAATAGGAAGCGGATGCGCAGGGCTGAGCCTCGGCCACTACAGGTAATCAATAGGAGGCGGATGCGCAGGGCTGAGCCTCGGCCACTACAGGTAATCAATACGAAGCGGATGCGCAGGGCCGAGCCTTGGCCACTACAGGCAATCAATAGGAAGCGGATGCTCAAGGCTGAGCCTCGGCCACTACAGCTAATCAATAGGAAGCGGATGCACAGCGCTGAGCCTCGGCCACTACAGGTAATCAATAGGAGACGGATGCGCAGGGCTGAGCCTCGGCCACTACCGGTAATCAATCGGAAGCGGATGCTCAAGGCTGAGCCTCGGCCACTACAGCTAATCAATAGGAAGCGGATGCGCAGGGCTGAGCCTCGGCCACTACAGGTAATCAATAGGAGGCGGATGCGCAGGGCTGAGCCTCGGCCACTACAGGTAATCAATAGGAAGCGGATGCGCAGGGCTGAGCCTCGGCCACTACAGGTAATCAATAGGAAGCGGATGCGCAGGGCTGAGCCTCGGCCACTACAGGTAATCAATAGGAAGCGGATGCACAGGGCTGAGCCTCGGCCACTACAGCTAATCAATAGGAAGCGGATGCGCAGGGCTGAGCCTCGGCCACTACAGGCAATCAATAGGAAGCGGATGCGCAGGGCTGAGCCTCGGCCAGTACAGGCAATCAATAGGAGGAGGATGCGCAGCGCTGAGCCTCGGCCACTACAGGTAATCAATAGGAGGAGGATGCGCAGCGTTGAGCCTCGGCCACTACAGGTAATCAATAGGAAGCGGATGCGCAGCGCTGAGCCTCGGCCACTACCAGTAATCAATAGGAAGCGGATGCTCAGGGCTGAGCCTCGGCCACTACAGGTAATCAATAGGAGACGGATGCGCAGCGCTGAGCCTCGGCCACTACAGGTAATCAATAGGAGACGGATGCGCAGGGCTGAGCCTCGGCCACTACCGGTAATCAATCGGAAGCGGATGCTCAAGGCTGAGCCTCGGCCACTACAGCTAATCAATAGGAAGCGGATGCGCAGGGCTGAGCCTCGGCCACTACAGGTAATCAATAGGAGGCGGATGCGCAGGGCTGAGCCTCGGCCACTACAGGTAATCAATAGGAAGCGGATGCGCAGGGCTGAGCCTTGGCCACTACAGGCAATCAATAGGAAGCGGATGCTCAAGGCTGAGCCTCGGCCACTACAGCTAATCAATAGGAAGCGGATGCACAGCGCTGAGCCTCGGCCACTACAGGTAATCAATAGGAGACGGATGCGCAGGGCTGAGCCTCGGCCACTACCGGTAATCAATCGGAAGCGGATGCTCAAGGCTGAGCCTCGGCCACTACAGCTAATCAATAGGAAGCGGATGCGCAGGGCTGAGCCTCGGCCACTACAGGTAATCAATAGGAGGCGGATGCGCAGGGCTGAGCCTCGGCCACTACAGGTAATCAATAGGAAGCGGATGCGCAGGGCTGAGCCTTGGCCACTACAGGCAATCAATAGGAAGCGGATGCTCAAGGCTGAGCCTCGGCCACTACAGCTAATCAATAGGAAGCGGATGCACAGGGCTGAGCCTCGGCCACTACAGGTAATCAATAGGAGGCGGATGCGCAGGGCTGAGCCTTGGCCACTACAGGTAATCAATAGGAAGCAGATGCGCAGCGCTGAGCCTCGGCCACTACAGGTAATCAATAGGAAGCGGATGCGCAGGGCTGAGCCTTGGCCACTACAGGCAATCAATAGGAAGCGGGTGCGCTGGGCTGAGCCTCGGCCACTACAGGCAATCAATAGGAAGCGGGTGCGCAGGGCTGAGCCTCGGCCACTACAGGTAATCAATAGGAAGCGGATGCGCAGCGCTGAGCCTCGGCCACTACAGGTAATCAATAAGAAGCGGATGCGCAGGGCTGAGCCTTGGCCACTACAGGTGATCAATAGGAGGCGGATGCGCAGGGCTGAGCCTCGGCCACTACAGGCAATCAATAGGAAGCGGATGCGCAGCGCTGAGCCTCGGCCACTACAGGTAATCAATAGGAAGCGGATGCGCAGGGCTGAGCCTCGGCCACTACAGGTAATCAATAGGAGGCGGATGTGTAGGACCCTGCAGCAGCCACTACAAGTAGACGGCCAGCTCCGCAAGCAAATTCTTTCGGCCGGCAGCCACCGATAAAAGCTAATCGGCGTGGGACAGGTTCCCGGCCGATCAGACATTGATGTAAAAGTAGTGGACAACCTCCAGCAAATTAAAATGGCCGTCCCCAGTGCCCACAATATTAATAAATTAATGTCAACAAACTTTTAATTTTGTATTAAGAATAATTGATTATCTAATATAAAAATTGCAATATTCCCTTTCAATAGTTGCTTTTCCTTAGCTGTAACATTCAGCTCTGTGGTTTGTTCTACACATACACTGCTATCACTGTATCTGAATATAAAAATAACGGCATTTGAACAAGCGCAGGGCTCGGACAGTCAGAGCAGGGGCATGAGGATCGGGTGGTGATGCAGGGTCACATGCCATTGTGATTCTACAGGACTGATAACAGCAGCTGGGCAGGAGCTAAAGGGGGGAGAGCAAATAAGGGCTATATAGAAATTAATTGGTGACTGGAGAGAGCGGGCTGGGAGGTTAGGAGTTAACCCGTCCTGGAATGTAACTGCTGGCACTAGAGGCAGAGTTCCATGGAAACCAGCTGTGGACTATGCAAGATAAAAGCTCTCTGCAGGAAAAGAACCACAGTTGCCATTTACTTGCTTTTTGTAACTAAAGCAATTTAAACATATGATAACTCCTTTATGTGCGACAGGAATGTCTTTCTTGGGTGTAGGTCTGGGAAAGCCTGGCCTTAGAAAGATCAGCGACTGGTCAGGATTGAAAACGACACAAAAATCCCCGACCTCCCCTGCACCTGAGGTGACAACACAACTATTACACACGACACCCCCCATACTGCGAGGTCCGACTGACCGGTCACATGACTGCGGGATTCTGGATCCTCTGCCGTACAGATGAGCAGAGACTTCATCCTGTGAATTAACCCCCTCCCACCTCCCCCCATGGCCGAGCACAAGTGAGACATTCCTCTGTTGGTGTAAAGCCGGACCCTGGAAACGCGGCTGTGTGACGGGGGCCGCAGGAGATCAGCCGAGAGATGTACGAGTCCTGACCACAGCTGCAGTACAAGTCCCAGCGGACACAGGAGGTGACGGGGCTGTGATCAGCGTGTGAACTGCCGCCCATCGCTCCGGCCGCCCTTATTCACATGCTTGTAGATCTTGGCTTTCTGCAGATTTTTAGACTTTTGGTATCCGAATCCGCCACCTCCGCCGCGTTTCTGGAGCTTCTTCCCTCCGCTGCTGTTAACATCTGAGAATATGGAGTAAAGGAAAAGGAAGCGGGAAAACCAGCAGACACCAACCGGCGGCACGGGGAGCGCGGCGGCACAGGCAGGTTTTAGGCGCGCAGTAGGACAGAGCACAGTGCACCTGCCCGCGACATTCCTGCGCCGGTGCGAGATTTTGTTTGGTGATGTGCAGGACGCGTCGTCCACACCAATCGCAGCGGGAGGAGAGACCGGCGCCGCTGCAATGGCGCTCATCGGACCGTCCAGGTTTGCGGACCTCGCTGGAGCACTTACAGACGGTTTTGGACATATCCAGGGGCGTCAGGACATAGAGGCTAGTTTGTGGGATCAGGAGACGAGGACGGCGGTGGGATTCGGTCATACACTAATAAACTGCTGCCCCTTCCCCCAGAGTCGCCTTGACACGACCCCCCTTCATTTAGTGATTAAAGGATACTGAGGTCAACGAACGGCGGGATCCGGAACCCAAAGGACAGACAGACTTTTGGCAAATCCAAGGTGTTGACGTCGAATATCTGCTTGTGGGAGTGCGAGTCGTACGCCCGGATATAAGCCTTGTACGCCTCCTGCGCTGACTTGTGCAGATAGTAATTCTTCTCTATCAGTTTCTCCAGCTGCAATAAGAAATCACCATCATCCTCCTCCTCCTCCTCCTCCTCCTCCTCCTCTCAACAGACCAGTGGGGGGTGCGGGACTGACACGTGGGAACATGGGCGAGTTATGGAGGCTCCATACCTGAGACTGGATATCTGAGATCTTACTCCAGGAGAACTCGAACTCACTGAGCGGCACCTGGAACATACGAGGGATGTGAGCAGTGGAGGCGGGGGCTTGGGGGGGAGGAGGGGCAGGGAGGAGGGGGCTTGGGGAGGTGGGCCAAGGAGGTGGGAGCCTGGGGGAGGCGGGGCAGGGAGGCGGGGCCCAGGAGGCAGGGGCCAAGGAGGTGGGAGCAGGGAGGCGGGGGCCAGGGAGGCGGGAGCTTTTGGGGGGAGGCAGGGAGGTGGGGGCCAGGGAGGTGGGGCCCGGGAGGTGGGGCCAGGGAGGTGGGGCCCGGGAGGTGGGGGCCAGGGAGGTGGGGGCTCACCTTGGCTTGTTTTAGATATCGCAGGAAGCCCAGCTCCTCGGGACGTAGTATCAGTAAAGCGTGACCCCGGCCATCAATTCCCCGGGCCGTGCGGCCCACCCTGTGGATATATTCCTGTAGAGTACATCCAGTCACCACTCATCCTCCGCGTCCCCTCCACAATAACACACAATGGTGGGACACTCACCTTGGGGTCATCAGGGGGGTCGTACTGCACAATCCAGTCCACCTCTGGGATGTCCAGTCCTCGAGCGGCAACGTCCGTGCACAGGAGGATCCCCGAGTCTGCGTTACAGAACTGGAAGAAGGTGGTGGTCCGCCTCGTCTGCTTCTGCTTTCCCTGGAGGAAAAGTGGAAGGACCAAGACTTATACACCATGCACAGGAAGGGGGGAGGGGAGGTATATACACACACCATGCACAGGAAGGGGGGAGGGGAGGTATATACACACACCATGCACAGGAAGGGGGGAGGGGAGGTATATACACACCATGCACAGGAAGGGGGGAGGGGAGGTATATACACACCATGCACGGGAAGGGGGGAGGGGAGGTATATACACACCATGCACGGGAAGGGGGGAGGGGAGGTATACACACACCATGCACGGGAAGGGGGGAGGGGAGGTATATACACACCATGCACGGGAAGGGGGGAGGGGAGGTATATACACACACCATGCACGGGAAGAGGGGAGGGGAGGTATATATACACACACCATGCACAGGAAGGGGGGAGGGGAGGTATATACACACACCATGCACAGGAAGGGGGGAGGGGAGGTATATACACACACCATGCACGGGAAGGGGGGAGGGGAGGTATATACACACACCATGCACGGGAAGGGGGGAGGGGAGGTATATACACACACCATGCACGGGAAGGGGGGAGGGGAGGTATATACACACACCATGCACGGGAAGGGGGGAGGGGAGGTATATACACACACCATGCACGGGAAGGGGGGAGGGGAGGTATATACACACACCATGCACGGGAAGGGGGGAGGGGAGGTATATACACACACCATGCACGGGAAGGGGGGAGGGGAGGTATATATACACACACCATGCACAGGAAGGGGGGAGGGGAGGTATATACACACACCATGCACAGGAAGGGGGGAGGGGAGGTATATACACACACCATGCACAGGAAGGGGGGAGGGGAGGTATATATACACACACCATGCACAGGAAGGGGGGAGGGGAGGTATATACACACACCATGCACGGGAAGGGGGGAGGGGAGGTATATACACACACCATGCACGGGAAGGGGGGAGGGGAGGTATATACACACACCATGCACGGGAAGGGGGGAGGGGAGGTATATACACACCATGCACAGGAAGGGGGGAGGGGAGGTATATATACACACACCATGCACAGGAAGGGGGGAGGGGAGGTATATACACACACCATGCACAGGAAGGGGGGAGGGGAGGTATATACACACACCATGCACAGGAAGAGGGGAGGGGAGGTATATACACACACCATGCACAGGAAGGGGGGAGGGGAGGTATATACACACACCATGCACGGGAAGGGGGGAGGGGAGGTATATACACACACCATGCACGGGAAGGGGGGAGGGGAGGTATATACACACCATGCACAGGAAGGGGGGAGGGGAGGTATATACACACACCATGCACGGGAAGGGGGGAGGGGAGGTATATACACACACCATGCACGGGAAGGGGGGAGGGGAGGTATATACACACACCATGCACGGGAAGAGGGGAGGGGAGGTATATACACACCATGCACAGGAAGGGGGGAGGGGAGGTATATATACACACACCATGCACAGGAAGGGGGGAGGGGAGGTATATACACACCATGCACGGGAAGAGGGGAGGGGAGGTATATACACACACCATGCACGGGAAGGGGGGAGGGGAGGTATATACACACACCATGCACGGGAAGGGGGGAGGGGAGGTATATACACACACCATGCACAGGAAGGGGAGGTATATACACACACCATGCACAGGAAGAGGGGAGGGGAGGTATATATACACACCATGCACGGGAAGAGGGGAGGGGAGGTATATACACACACCATGCATGGGAAGAGGGGAGGGGAGGTATATACACACACCATGCACGGGAAGGGGGGAGGGGAGGTATATACACACCATGCACAGGAAGGGGGGAGGGGAGGTATATACACACACCATGCACAGGAAGGGGGGAGGGGAGGTATATACACACACCATGCACGGGAAGGGGGGATGGGAGGTATATACACACACCATGCACGGGAAGGGGGGAGGGGAGGTATATACACACCATGCACGGGAAGAGGGGAGGGGAGGTATATACACACACCATGCACGGGAAGGGGGGAGGGGAGGTATATACACACCATGCACGGGAAGGGGGGAGGGGAGGTATATACACACACCATGCACGGGAAGAGGGGAGGGGAGGTATATACACACACCATGCACGGGAAGGGGGGAGGGGAGGTATATACACACACCATGCACGGGAAGGGGGGAGGGGAGGTATATACACACACCATGCACGGGAAGGGGGGAGGGGAGGTGTATACACACCATGCACGGGAAGGGGGGAGGGGAGGTATATACACACCATGCACAGGAAGGGGGGAGGGGAGGTGTATACACACACCATGCACGGGGAGGGGGGAGGGGAGGTATATACACACACCATGCACAGGAAGGGGGGAGGGGAGGTATATACACACACCATGCACAGGAAGGGGGGAGGGGAGGTATATACACACCATGCACGGGAAGGGGGGAGGGGTGGTATATACACACACCATGCACGGGAAGAGGGGAGGGGAGGTATATACACGCACCATGCACGGGAAGAGGGGAGGGGAGGTATATACACGCACCATGCACGGGAAGAGGGGAGGGGAGGTATATACACGCACCATGCACGGGAAGAGGGGAGGGGAGGTATATACACGCACCATGCACGGGAAGAGGGGAGGGGAGGTATATACACACCATGCACGGGAAGGGGGGAGGGGAGGTATATACACACCATGCACGGGAAGAGGGGAGGGGCGGTATATACACACACCATGCACGGGAAGAGGGGAGGGGAGGTATATACACGCACCATGCACGGGAAGAGGGGAGGGGCGGTATATACACACACCATGCACGGGAAGGGGGGAGGGGAGGTATATATACACACCATGCACGGGAAGGGGGGAGGGGAGGTATATACACACACCATGCACGGGAAGAGGGGAGGGGAGGTATATACACGCACCATGCACGGGAAGGGGGGAGGGGAGGTATATACACACACCATGCACAGGAAGGGGGGAGGGGAGGTATATACACACCATGCACAGGAAGGGGGGAGGGGAGGTATATACACACACCATGCACGGGAAGAGGGGAGGGGAGGTATATACACACACCATGCACAGGAAGGGGGGAGGGGAGGTATATACACACACCATGCACGGGAAGGGGGGAGGGGAGGTATATATACACACCATGCACAGGAAGGGGGGAGGGGAGGTATATACACACACCATGCACGGGAAGGGGGGAGGGGAGGTATATACACACACCATGCACGGGAAGGGGGGAGGGGAGGTATATACACACACCATGCACAGGAAGAGGGGAGGGGAGGTATATACACACACCATGCACAGGAAGGGGGGAGGGGAGGTATATACACACACCATGCACGGGAAGGGGGGAGGGGAGGTATATACACACACCATGCACGGGAAGGGGGGAGGGGAGGTATATATACACACCATGCACGGGAAGAGGGGAGGGGAGGTATATACACACACCATGCACGGGAAGAGGGGAGGGGAGGTATATACACGCACCATGCACGGGAAGAGGGGAGGGGAGGTATATACACACCATGCACGGGAAGAGGGGAGGGGAGGTATATACACGCACCATGCACGGGAAGAGGGGAGGGGAGGTATATACACACACCATGCACAGGAAGGGGGGAGGGGAGGTATATACACACCATGCACGGGAAGAGGGGAGGGGAGGTATATACACACCATGCACGGAAAGGGGGAGGGGAGGTATATACACACCATGCACGGGAAGGGGGGGGGGGGAGGTATATACACACACCATGCACGGGAAGGGGGGAGGGGAGGTATATACACACACCATGCACGGGAAGAGGGGAGGGGAGGTATATACACACCATGCACGGGAAGGGGGGAGGGGAGGTATATACACACCATGCACGGGAAGGGGGGAGGGGAGGTATATACACACCATGCACGGGAAGAGGGGAGGGGAGGTATATACACACCATGCACGGGAAGAGGGGAGGGGAGGTATATACACACCATGCACGGGAAGAGGGGAGGGGAGGTATATATACACACACCATGCACGGGAAGGGGGGAGGGGAGGTATATACACACCATGCACGGGAAGGGGGGAGGGGAGGTATATACACACACCATGCACGGGAAGAGGGGAGGGGAGGTATATACACACCATGCACGGAAAGGGGGGAGGGGAGGTATATACACACCATGCACGGGAAGGGGGGGGGGGGGGGAGGTATATACACACACCATGCACGGGAAGGGGGGAGGGGAGGTATATACACACACCATGCACGGGAAGAGGGGAGGGGAGGTATATACACACACCATGCACGGGAAGAGGGGAGGGGAGGTATATACACACACCATGCACGGGAAGGGGGGAGGGGAGGTATATACACACACCATGCACGGGAAGGGGGGAGGGGAGGTATATACACACACCATGCACGGGAAGGGGGGAGGGGAGGTATATACACACACCATGCACGGGAAGAGGGGAGGGGAGGTATATATACACACACCATGCACGGGAAGGGGGGAGGGGAGGTATATATACACACACACCATGCACGGGAAGAGGGGAGGGGAGGTATATACACACACCATGCACGGGAAGGGGGGAGGGGAGGTATATATACACACACACCATGCACGGGAAGAGGGGAGGGGAGGTATATACACACACCATGCACGGGAAGGGGGGAGGGGAGGTATATATACACACACACCATGCACGGGAAGAGGGGAGGGGAGGTATATACACACACCATGCACGGGAAGGGGGGAGGGGAGGTATATACACACACCATGCACGGGAAGAGGGGAGGGGAGGTATATATACACACACCATGCACGGGAAGGGGGGAGGGGAGGTATATACACACACCATGCACGGGAAGAGGGGAGGGGAGGTATATACACACACCATGCACGGGAAGGGGGGAGGGGAGGTATATACACACACCATGCACGGGAAGGGGGGAGGGGAGGTATATACACACACCATGCACGGGAAGAGGGGAGGGGAGGTATATACACACACCATGCACGGGAAGAGGGGAGGGGAGGTATATACACACCATGCACGGGAAGAGGGGAGGGGAGGTATATACACGCACCATGCACGGGAAGAGGGGAGGGGAGGTATATACACACACCATGCACGGGAAGAGGGGAGGGGAGGTATATACACACCATGCACGGGAAGAGGGGAGGGGAGGTATATACACGCACCATGCACGGGAAGAGGGGAGGGGAGGTATATACACACACCATGCACGGGAAGAGGGGAGGGGAGGTATATATACACACACCATGCACGGGAAGGGGGGAGGGGAGGTATATACACGCACCATGCACGGGAAGAGGGGAGGGGAGGTATATACACACCATGCACGGGAAGGGGGGAGGGGAGGTATATACACACACCATGCACGGGAAGGGGGGAGGGGTGGTATATACACACACCATGCACGGGAAGGGGGGAGGGGAGGTATATACACACACCATGCACGGGAAGGGGGGAGGGGAGGTATATACACACACCATGCACGGGAAGGGGGGAGGGGAGGTATATACACACACCATGCACGGGAAGAGGGAAGGGGAGGTATATACACACACCATGCACGGGAAGAGGGGAGGGGAGGTATATACACACACCATGCACGGGAAGGGGGGAGGGGAGGTATATACACACACCATGCACGGGAAGGGGGGAGGGGAGGTATATACACACACCATGCACAGGAAGGGGGGAGGGGAGGTATATACACACACCATGCACGGGAAGGGGGGAGGGGAGGTATATACACACCATGCACAGGAAGGGGAGGTATATACACACCATGCACAGGAAGGGGGGAGGGGAGGTATATACACACACCATGCACGGGAAGGGGGGGAGGGGAGGTATATACACACCATGCACAGGAAGGGGAGGTATATACACACCATGCACAGGAAGGGGGGAGGGGAGGTATATACACGCACCATGCACAGGAAGGGGGGAGGTATATACACACACCATGCACGGGAAGGGGGGAGGGGAGGTATATACACACACCATGCACGGGAAGGGGGGAGGGGAGGTATATACACACACCATGCACGGGAAGGGGGGAGGGGAGGTATATACACACACCATGCACGGGAAGGGGGGAGGGGAGGTATATACACACACACCATGCACGGGAAGGGGGGAGGGGAGGTATATACACACACCATGCACGGGAAGGGGGGAGGGGTGGTATATACACACACCATACACGGGAAGGGGGGAGGGGTGGTATATACACACACCATGCACGGGAAGGGGGGAGGGGTGGTATATACACACACCATGCACGGGAAGGGGAGGTATATACACACCATGCACAGGAAGGGGGGAGGGGAGGTATATACACACTATGCACGGGAAGAGGGGAGGGGAGGTATATACACACACCATGCACGGGAAGGGGGGAGGGGAGGTATATACACACACCATGCACGGGAAGGGGGGAGGGGAGGTATATACACACACCATGCACGGGAAGGGGGGAGGGGAGGTATATACACACCATGCACGGGAAGGGGGGAGGGGAGGTATATACACACCATGCACAGGAAGGGGGGAGGGGAGGTATATACACCAGGCACACGGATAGGGTGGGGTTTCCACAACATGAGCCATGTAAACCACCCCCGACTCACATGAATGGCCATCACCGGGAGGTCAATGTAGTTCAGGAGCTCATAGTGGAACTTCACCGACATGCAGGACGAGAAGAAAACCATCATCTTCTTCTTCCGATTCTTCTTCAGGAAGGTGAAAAGCAGCAAGAAACGCTTCTCTGAGGGGCAAACTACGTAACCCTGAGCCAGGGACACAAAATGTAATGTCAGGGGTCCGCTCAGTCCTGGTGTCCCCGCAGATAAAACCCCCTCACCCCACACAATTGACCATTTTTTCCTTCTGTTTACTTTACAGAAAATAACAATAAATGACCATTGTTCTGTTCTAATAAACAGCAGTGTCTGCATTCGTCTTTACAATATGTCTCTTTTTGAGGATTTATCATTCCTGTGAATCACTAACCTAATATTTAGTTGTATACTCAGTTTTTTAGAGCTGCGTCACATCTACGTTGCATAGAGTCAACCATCTTCCGGCCCCTATCAGCTGTTATTCCAGCCCAGGAGGCTTTCACTACATCCCAAATTTTTTTGGCATTTGTTGACTTTGCCTCAGAAACGGCATTTTCGATGTCACCCCAAAAGTATCCTATCGGATTAAGGTCCGGGGATTGGGCCGGCCGCTCCATAACCTCAATTTTGTTGGAGTGGAGCCAAGATTTTGCTGGTTTACTGTTGTGTTTAGGGTCGTTGTCTTGGTGAAACACCCATTTCAAGGGCATATCCTCTTCAGCGTAAGGCAACATGACCTCTTCAAGTATTTTAATATCTGCAAACTGGTCCATGACCCCTGGTATGCGGTAAATAGGTCCGGCACCATAGTAAGAGAAACATGCCCATATCATGATGCTTCCACCATGCTTCACTGTCTGCAGGGTGTAATGTGGCTGAATGCAGAGTTTGGGGGTTGTCTGACAAACTGTCTGTGGCAATTGGACCCAAGATGATCAATTTTACTTTCATCCGTCCACAACATGTTTCTCCGGTCCTCTTCAGCCCAGTTGATGTGTTCTTTGGCAAATTGTATCCGCTTCAGTAAATGTCTTTCTATTAACAGTGGGACTTTGCGGGGACTTCTTGGTAAGAGATTAGCTTCACACAGGCGTCTTCTCACTGTCACAGTCCTCACAGGTAACTGGAGACTGTCTGTGATCATCCTGGAGCTGATCTTTGACTGAGCCTTTGCCATTCTGGCTATTCTTCATCCATTCGGATGGTAGTCTTCCGTTTTCTTCCACGTCTCTCTGGTTTTCCATTATAAACCATTGGAGATCATTTTAGCTAAACAGCCGTTCATTGTCTGCACTTCTTTATAAGTTTTACCCTCGCCAATCAACTTTCTAAGCAAAGTATGCTGTTCTTCTGAACAATGTCTGGAACTCCCCATATTTCTCAGGCTTTCAAGGAGAAATGCATGTCCAACATGTGGTCACCCTTATATAAGGGCCCCCTGATTCACAGCTGTTTCCTCACAGAATGATTGACCTCCACACTGATTATATTGAACACTCCCCGTACAATTAATTACTCAGATACACAGAGTCAGAAACCTGCAGATGATGAATGCTGAGTCTGGGGGACTTCTTACAATCTACGGCACCGGCTGGTGAATTGTCTGACATGTGGTGATAGACTCTATACCACAACCAGTGATTGATCCGGTCAGTCATATTGGACGGCGGGTATTGTGGACACTTCTGTATTTCTTTTGGGATGAATTGTACTTTTAAATGACACCAATCATTTTACCACATAATGTGGAGAACACGAGAGAGGGGAGATGGGAACCGCAACTCAGGCACAGTGTTGGTTTTTTTGGATTTTGTTTTCATCATTATTCAGCGGCAAGCAGTCACGAACAGGGGGGGGGGAAATCACCAGCGGGGGCAACAGAGGCGATTGGGGGGGGGGGCTAAATCACCAGTTGGGGGCAACAGAGGACATGGGGGGAGGAATCACCGGTCGGGGGGTAAATCACCAGTTGGGGGGAGGAATCACCGGTCGGGGGGTAAATCACCAGTTGGCGGCAACAGAGGCGATGGGGGGAGGAATCACTGGTCAGAGGGTAAATCACCAGTTGGGGGCAACAGAGGCGATGGGAGGGGGGGGGGGGGGGGGGGGAATCACTGGTCGGAGGGTAAATCACCAGTTGGCGGCAACAGAGGGGATGGGGGGAGGAATCACTGGTCGGAGGGTAAATCACCAGTTGGCGGCAACAGAGGCGATGGGGGGAGGAATCACCGGTCGGGGGGTAAATCACCAGTTGGTGGGAGGGACCACCGATCGGGGGGTAAATCACCAGTTGGGGGCAACAGAGGCGATGGGGGGGGAAGAACCACCGATCGGGGGGGTAAATCACCAGTTGGGGGGAACAGAGGCGATGGGGGGAGGAATCACTGGTCGGAGGGTAAATCACCAGTTGGCGGCAACAGAGGGGATGGGGGGGAGGAATCACTGGTCGGAGGGTAAATCACCAGTTGGGGGCAACAGAGGCGATGGGGGGAGGAATCACTGGTCGGAGGGTAAATCACCAGTTGGCGGCAACAGAGGGGATGGGGGGGGAGGAATCACTGGTCGGAGGGTAAATCACCAGTTGGGGGCAACAGAGGCGATGGGGGGGGGGGGGGGGGGAATCACTGGTCGGAGGGTAAATCACCAGTTGGCAGCAATAGAGGCGATGGGGGGAGGAATCACCGGTCGGGGGGTAAATCACCAGTTGGCGGCAACAGAGGGGATAGGGGGAGGAATCACCAGTTGGGGGCCATCACCTGATACCGGGATTTCCATCTCTTTTCAGTCTCTTTGAGTATGACGATAGGTTACACTATTAACTCTTCTCTGTCTGGAGCTTCTTCCGCTGCAATACGTCAGAAATAAAACAGACCCGACATCCAGCGACCCCATGACCCTGATGGCCGCCGCTCCTCACCTGCTCCAGCCCCTCCACAGTCGCGGTGTCCTTGTTGTCATCCACACCCACATACAGCGGCTCCTTCTTGAGGGAGATCCGGGCCAGGTCCTCCACCTTGCGTGTCTGGGTGGCAGAGAACAGCATGGTCTGCCTGCGCTCTGTGAGGGAAGAGACAAAAGTCGGCCATATGCAACTACACACTAGAGCGCACCGCCACACCCAATCCGCAGCAGAGCGCCCCCCAGTGGTGCCACCGTCACTTA
>NW_027365535.1:0-107396 GCF_046119375.1 Phyllobates terribilis | reverse complement strand
GGCCAGCCCCGAACTTGCAATGGCGGAGAAATTTACTTTTGTGCATTTACAATATTCATTGATTTTTGCCATTGAAAAACGTCCAGAAATGATTGAAGCTACTGACTGAATGAAAGGAGCTGGCATCTCACTCTCTTTGAATCTTCTTTATCATGCTAAGAGGAGCAGGAAAAAGCAAAAATTTCAGAATTGCACCTTGCAATGCGAGAAATTACTGTTTGTGCATTTTACAATATTCATTGATTTTTGCCATTGAAAAACATCATGTTATTCATATACCAGAAATGATTGAAGCTACTGACTGAATGAAAGGAGCTGGCATCTTACTCTCTTTGAATCTTCTTTGTCATGCTAAGAGGAGCAGGAAAAAGCAAAAAATTTCAGAATTGCACCTTGCAATGCGGAGAAATTACTGTTTGTGCATTTACAATATTCATTGATTTTTGCCATTGAAAAACGTCCAGAAATGATTGAAGCTACTGACTGAATGAAAGGAGGCTGGCATCTCACTCTCTTTGAATCTTCTTTATCATGCTAAGAGGAGCAGAAAAAGCAAAAAATTTCAGAATTGCACCTTGCAATGCGGAGAAATTACTGTTTGTGCATTTACAATATTCATTGATTTTTGCCATTGAAAAACGTCCAGAAATGATTGAAGCTACTGACTGAATGAAAGGAGCTGGCATCTCACTCTCTTTGAATCTTCTTTATCATGCTAAGAGGAGCAGGAAAAAGCAAAAAATTTCAGAATTGCACCTTGCAATGCTGAGAAATTACTGTTTGTGCATTTACAATATTCATTGATTTTTGCCATTGAAAACATCATGTTATTCATATACCAGAAATGTTGTAGCTACTGACTGAATGAAAGGAGCTGGCATCTCACTCTCTTTGAATCTTCTTTATCATGCTAAGAGGAGCAGGAAAAAGCAAAAAATTTCAGAATTGCACCTTGCAATGCAGAGAAATTACTGTTTGTGCATTTACAATATTCATTGATTTTTGCCATTGAAAAACGTCCAGAAATGATTGAAGCTACTGACTGAATGAAAGGAGGCTGGCATCTCACTCTCTTTGAATCTTCTTTATCATGCTAAGAGGAGCAGGAAAAAGCAAAAAATTTCAGGAATTGCACCTTGCAATGCGGAGAAATTACTGTTTGTGCATTTACAATATTCATGTGATTTTGCCATTGAAAAACGTCCAGAAATGATTGAAGCTACTGACTGAATGAAAGGAGCTGGCATCTCACTCTCTTTGAATCTTCTTTATCATGCTAAGAGGAGCAGGAAAAAGCAAAAAATTTCAGAATTGCACCTTGCAATGCGGAGAAATTACTCTTTGTGCATTTACAATATTCATTGATTTTGCCATTGAAAAACATCATGTTATTCATATACCAGAAATGTTTGAAGCTACTGACTGAATGAAAGGAGCTGGCATCTCACTCTCTTTGAATCTTCTTTATCATGCTAAGAGGAGCAGGAAAAAGCAAAAAATTTCAGAATTGCACCTTGCAATGCGGAGAAATTACTGTTTGTGCATTTACAATATTCATTGATTTTTGCCATTGAAAAACATCATGTTATTCATATACCAGAAATGTTTGAAGCTACTGACTGAATGAAAGGAGCTGGCATCTCACTCTCTTTGAATCTTCTTTATCATGCTAAGAGGAGCAGGAAAAAGCAAAAAATTTCAGAATTGCACCTTGCAATGTGGAGAAATTACTGTTTGTGCATTTACAATATTCATTGATTTTTACCATTGAAAAACGTCCAGAAATGATTGAAGCTACTGACTGAATGAAAGTAGCTGGCATCTCACTCTCTTTGAATCTTCTTTATCATGCTAAGAGGAGCAGGAAAAAGCAAAAAATTCAGACTTGCACCTTGCAATGCGGAGAAATTACTGTTTGTGCATTTACAATTATTCATTGATTTTTGCCATTGAAAACGTCCAGAAATGATTGAAGCTACTGACTGAATGAAAGGAGCTGGCATCTCACTCTCTTTGAATCTTCTTATCATGCTAAGAGGAGCAGGAAAAAGCAAAAAATTTCAGAATTGCACCTTGCAATGCGGAGAAATTACTGTTTGTGCATTTACAATATTCATTGATTTTTGCCATTGAAAAACGTCCAGAAATGATTGAAGCTACTGACTGAATGAAAGGAGCTGGCATCTCACTCTCTTTGAATCTTCTTTATCATGCTAAGAGGAGCAGGAAAAATCAAAAAATTTCAGAATTGCACCTTGCAATGCGGAGAAATTACTGTTTGTGCATTTACAATATTCAATGATTTTGCCATTGAAAAACATGTTATTCATATACCAGAAATGTTTGAAGCTACTGACTGAATGAAAGGAGCTGGCACCTCACTCTCTTTGAAACTTCTTTATCATGCTAAGAGGAGCGGGAAAAAGCAAAAAATTTCAGAATTGCACCTTGCAATGCGGAGAAATTACTGTTTGTGCATTTACAATATTCATTGATTTTTGCCATTGAAAAACATCCAGAAATGATTGAAGGTACTGACTGAATGAAAGGAGCTGGCATCTCACTTCTCTTTGAATCTTCTTTATCATGCTAAGAGGAGCAGGAAAAAGCAAAAAATTTCAGAATTGCACTTTGCAATGCGGAGAAATTACTGTTTGTGCATTTACAATATTCATTGATTTTTGCCATTGAAAAACGTCCAGAAATGATTGAAGCTACTGACTGAATGAAAGGAGCTGGCATCTCACTCTCTTTGAATCTTCTTTATCATGCTAAGAGGAGGCAGGAAAAAGCCAAAATTTCAGAATTGCACCTTGCAATGCGGAGAAATTACAGTTTGTGCATTTACAATATTCATTGATTTTTGCCATTGAAAAACATCCAGAAATGATTGAAGCTACTGACTGAATGAAAGGAGCTGGCATCTCACTCTCTTTGAATATTCTTTATCATGCTAAGAGGAGCAGGAAAAAGCAAAAAATTTCAGAATTGCACCTTGCAATGCGGAGAAATTACTGTTTGTGCATTTACAATATTCATTGATTTTTGCCATTGAAAAACATCATGTTATTCATATACCAGAAATGTTTGAAGCTACTGACTGAATGAAAGGAGCTGGCATCTCACTCTCTTTGAATCTTCTTTAATCATGCTAAGAGGAGCAGGAAAAAGCAAAAAATTTCAGAATTGCACCTTGCAATGCGGAGAAATTACTGTTTTGCATTTACAATATTCATTGATTTTTGCCATTGAAAAACATCATGTATTCATATAACCAGAAATGTTTGAAGCTACTGACTGAATGAAAGGAGCTGGCATCTCACTCTCTGAATCTTCTTATCATGCTAAGAGAGCAGGAAAAAGCAAAAAATTTCAGAATTGCACCTTGCAATGTGGAGAAATTACTGTTTGTGGCATTTACAATATTCATTGATTTTTACCATTGAAAAACGTCCAGAAATGATTGAAGCTACTGACTGAATGAAAGTAGCTGGCATCTCACTCTCTTTGAATCTTCTTTATCATGCTAAGAGGAGCAGAAAAAGCAAAAAATTTCAGAATTGCACCTTGCAATGCAGAGAAATTACTGTTTGTGCATTTACAATATTCATTGATTTTTGCCATTGAAAAACATCATGTATTCATATACCAGAAATGTTTGAAGCTACTGACGAATGAAAGGAGCTGGCATCTCACTCTCTTTGAATCTTCTTTATCATGCTAAGAGGAGCAGGAAAAAGCAAAAAATTTCAGAATTGCACCTTGCAATGTGGAGAAATTACTGTTTGTGCATTTACAATATTCATTGATTTTTACCATTGAAAAACGTCCAGAAATGATTGAAGCTACTGACTGAATGAAAAGTAGCTGGCATCTCACTCTCTTTGAATCTTCTTTATCATGCTAAGAGGAGCAGGAAAAAGCAAAAAAATTTCAGAATTGCACCCTTGCAATGCGGAGAAATTACTGTTTGTGCATTTACAAAATTCATTGATTTTTGCCATTGAAAAACACATGTTATTCATATACCAGAAATGTTTGAAGCTACTGACTGAATGAAAGGAGCTGACATCTCACTCTCTTTGAATCTTCTTTATCATGCTAAGAGGAGCAGGAAAAAGCAAAAAATTTCAGAATTGCACCTTGCAATGCGGAGAAATACTGTTTGTGCATTTACAATATTCATTTGATTTTTGCCATTGAAAAACGTCCAGAATTGATTGAAGCTACTGACTGAATGAAAGGAGCTGGCATCTCACTCTCTTTGAATCTTCTTTATCATGCTAAGAGGAGCAGGAAAAAGCAAAAAATTTCAGAATTGCACCTTGCAATGCGGAGAAATTACTGTTTGTGCATTTACAATATTCATTGATTTTTGCCATTGAAAAACGTCCAGAAATGATTGAAGCTACTGACTGAATGAAAGGAGCTGGCATCTCACTCTCTTTGAATCTTCTTTATCATGCTAAGAGGAGCAGGAAAAAGCAAAAAATTTCAGAATTGCACCTTGCAATGCGGAGAAATTACTGTTTGTGCATTTACAATATTCATTGATTTTTGCCATTGAAAAACATCATGTTATTCATATACCAAAATGATTGAAGCTACTGACTGAATGAAAGGAGCTGGCATCTCACTCTCTTTGAATCTTCTTTATCATGCTAAGAGGAGCAGGAAAAAGCAAAAAATTTCAGAATTGCACCTTGCAATGCGGAGAAATTACTGTTTGTGCATTTACAATATTCATTGATTTTTGCCATTGAAAAACGTCCAGAAATGATTGAAGCTACTGACTGAATGAAAGGGAACTGGCATCTCACTCTCTTTGAATCTTCATCATGCTAAGAGGAGCAGGAAAAAGCAAAAAATTTCAGAATTGCACCTTGCAATGCGGAGAAATTACTGTTTGTGCATTTACAAAATTCATTGATTTTTGCCATTGAAAAACATCATGTTATTCATATACCAGAAATGTTTGAAGCTACTGACTGAATGAAAGGAGCTGACATCTCACTCTCTTTGAATCTTCTTTATCATGCTAAGAGGAGCAGGAAAAAGCAAAAAATTTCAGAATTGCACCTTGCAATGCGGAGAAATTACTGTTTGTGCATTTACAATATTCATTGATTTTTGCCATTGAAAAACGTCCAGAAATGATTGAAGCTACTGACTGAATGAAAGGAGCTGGCATCTCACTCTCTTTGAATCTTCTTTATCATGCTAAGAGGCAGGAAAAAGCAAAAAATTTCAGAATTGCACCTTGCAATGCGGAGAAATTACTGTTTGTGCATTTACAATATTCATTGATTTTTGCCATTGAAAAACATCATGTTATTCATATACCAGAAATGATTGAAGCTACTGACTGAATGAAAGGAGCTGGCATCTCACTCTCTTTTGAAGCTTCTTTATCATGCTAAGAGGATCAGAATAAAGCAAAAAATTTCAGAATTGCACCTTGCAATGTGAGAAATTACTGTTTGTGCATTTACAATATTCATTGATTTTTACCATTGAAAAACGTCCAGAAATGATTGAAGCTACTGACTGAATGAAAGTAGCTGGCATCTCACTCTCTTTGAATCTTCTTTATCATGCTAAGAGGAGCAGGAAAAAGCAAAAATTCAGAACTGCACCTTGCAATGCGGAGAAAATTACTGTTTGTGAATTTACAATATTCATTGATTTTTGCCATTGAAAAACATCATGTTATTCATATACCAGAAATGTTTGAAGCTACTGACTGAATGAAAGAGCTGGCATCTCACTCTCTTTGAATCTTGTTTATCATGCTAAGAGGAGCAGGAAAAAGCAAAAAATTTCAGAATTGCACCTTGCAATGCGAGAAATTACTGTTTGTGCATTTACAATATTCATTGATTTTGCCATTGAAAACGTCCAGAAATGATTGAAGCTACTGACTGAATGAAAGGAGCTGGCATCTCACTCTCTTTGAATCTTCTTTATCATGCTAAGAGGAGCAGGAAAAAGCAAAAAATTTCAGAATTGCACCTTGCAATGCGGAGAAATTACTGTTTGTGCATTTACAATATTCATTGATTTTTGCCATTGAAAAACATCATGTTATTCATATACCAGAAATGATTGAAGCTACTGACTGAATGAAAGGAGCTGGCATCTCACTCTCTTTGAATCTTCTTTATCATGCTAAGAGGAGCAGGAAAAAGCAAAAAATTTCAGAATTGCACCTTGCAATGTGGAGAAATTACTGTTTGTGCATTTACAATATTCATTGATTTTTACCATTGAAAAACGTCCAGAAATGATTGAAGCTACTGACTGAATGAAAGTAGCTGGCATCTCACTCTCTTTGAATTCTTCTTTATCATGCTAAGAGGAGCAGGAAAAAGCAAAAAATTTCAGACTTGCACCTTGCAATGCGGAGAAATTACTGTTTGTGAATTACAATATTCATTGATTTTTGCCATTGAAAAACATCATGTTATTCATATACCAGAAATGTTTTGAAGCTACTGACTGAATGAAAGGAGCTGGCATCTCACTCTCTTTGAATCTTGTTTATCATGCTAAGAGGAGCAGGAAAAAGCAAAAAATTTCAGAATTGCACCTTGCAATGCGGAGAAATTACTGTTTGTGTCATTTACAATATTCATTGATTTTTGCCATTGAAAAACGTCCAGAAATGATTGAAGCTACTGACTGAATGAAAGGAGCTGGCATCTCACTCTCTTTGAATCTTCTTTATCATGCTAAGAGGAGCAGGAAAAAGCAAAAAAATTCAGAATTGCACCTTGCAATGCGGAGAAATTACTGTTTGTGCATTTACAATATTCATTGATTTTTGCCATTGGAAAAACATCATGTTATTCATATACCAGAAATGATTGAAGCTACTGACTGAATGAAAGGAGCTGGCATCTCACTCTCTTTGAATCTTCTTTATCATGCTAAGAGGAGCAGGAAAAAGCAAAAAATTTCAGAATTGCACCTTGCAATGCGGAGAAATTACTGTTTGTGCATTTACAATATTCATTGATTTTTGCCATTGAAAAACGTCCAGAAATGATTGAAGCTAACTGACTGAATGAAAGGACTGGCATCTCACTCTCTTTGAATCTTCTTTATCATGCTAAGAGGAGCAGGAAAAAGCAAAAAATTTCAGAATTGCACCTTGCAATGCGGAGAAATTACTGTTTGTGCATTTACAATATTCATTGATTTTTGCCATTGAAAAACATCATGTTATTCATATACCAGAAATGATTGAAGCTACTGACTGAATGAAAGGAGCTGGCATCTCACTCTCTTTGAATGCTTCTTTATCATGCTAAGAGGAGCAGGAAAAAGCAAAAAATTTCAGAATTGCACTTGTGCAATGCGGAGAAATTACTGTTTGTGCATTTACAATATTCATTGATTTTTGCCATTGAAAAACGTCCAGAAATGATTGAAGCTACTGACTGAATGAAAGGAACTGGCATCTCACTCTCTTTGAATCTTCTTATCATGCTAAGAGGAGCAGGAAAAAGCAAAAATTTCAGAATTGCACCTTGCAATGCGGAGAAATTACTGTTTGTGCATTTACAAAATTCATTGATTTTGCCATTGAAAAACATCATGTTATTCATATACCAGAAATGTTTGAAGCTACTGACTGAATGAAAGGAGCTGACATCTCACTCTCTTTGAATCTTCTTTATCATGCTAAGAGGAGCAGGAAAAAGCAAAAAATTTCAGATTGCACCTTGCAATGCGGAGAAATTACTGTTTGTGCATTTACAATATTCATTGATTTTTGGCCATTGAAAAATGTCCAGAAATGATTGAAGCTACTGACTGAATGAAAGGAGCTGGCATCTCACTCTCTTTGAATCTTCTTTATCATGCTAAGAGGAGCAGGAAAAAGCAAAAAATTTCAGAATTGCACCTTGCAATGCGGAGAAATTACTGTTTGTGCATTTACAATATTCATTGATTTTTGCCATTGAAAAACATCATTGTTATTCATATACCAGAAATGATTGAAGCTACTGACTGAATGAAAGGAGCTGGCATCTCACTCTCTTTGAATCTTCTTTATCATGCAAGAGGAGCAGGAAAAAGCAAAAAATTTCAGAAGTGCACCTTGCAATGTGGATAAATTACTGTTTGTTGTGCATTTACAATATTCATTGATTTTTACCATTGATAAAACGTCCAGAAATGATTGAAGCTACTGACTGAATGAAAGTAGCTGGCATCTCACTCTCTTTGAATCTTCTTTATCATGCTAAGAGGAGCAGGAAAAAGCAAAAAATTTCAGACTTGCACCTTGCAATGCGGAGAAATTACTGTTTGTGGCATTTACAATATTCATTGATTTTTTGCCATTGAAAAACATCATGTTATTCATATACCAGAAATGTTTGAAGCTACTGACTGAATGAAAGGAGCTGGCATCTCACTCTCTTTGAATCTTCTTTATCATGCTAAGAGGAGCAGGAAAAAGCAAAAAATTTCAGACTTGCACCTTGCAATGCGGAGAAATTACTGTTTGTGCATTTACAATATTCATTGATTTTTGCCATTGAAAAACGTCCAGAAATGATTGAAGCTACTGACTGAATGAAAGGAGCTGGCATCTCACCTCTTTGAATCTTGTTTATCATGCTAAGAGGAGCAGGAAAAAGCAAAAAAAATTTCAGAATTGCACCTTGCAATGCGGAGAAATTACTGTTTGTGTATTTACAATATTCATTGATTTTTGCCATTGAAAAACGTCCAGAAATGATTGAAGCTACTGACTGAATGAAAGGAGCTGGCATCTCACTCTCTTTGAATCTTCTTTATCATGCTAAGAGGAGCAGGAAAAAGCAAAAAAATTCAGAATTGCACCTTGCAATGCGGAGAAATTACTGTTTGTGCATTTACAATATTCATTGATTTTTTGCCATTGAAAAACATCATGTTATTCATATACCAGAAATGATTGAAGCTACTGACTGAATGAAAGGAGCTGGCATCTCACTCTCTTTGAATCTTCTTTATCATGCTAAGAGGAGCAGGAAAAAGCAAAAAATTTCAGAATTGCACCTTGCAATGCGGAGAATTACTGTTTGTGCATTTACAAATATTCATTGATTTTTGCCATTGAAAAACGTCCAGAAATGATTGAAGCTACTGACTGAATGAAAGGAGCTGGCATCTCACTCTCTTTGAATCTTCTTTTATCATGCTAAGAGGAGCAGGAAAAAGCAAAAAATTTCAGAATTGCACCTTGCAATGCGAGAAATTACTGTTTGTGCATTTACAATATTCATTGATTTTTGCCATTGAAAAACGTCCAGAAAGGATTGAAGCTACTGACTGAATGAAAGGAGCTGGCATCTCACTCTCTTTGAATCTTCTTTATCATGCTAAGAGGAGCAGGAAAAAGCAAAAAATTTCAGAATTGCAACTTGCAATGCGGAGAAATTACTGTTTGTGCATTTACAATATTCATTGATTTTTGCCATTGAAAAACATCATGTGTATTCATATACCAGAAATGATTGAAGCTACTGACTGAATGAAAGGAGCTGGCATCTCACTCTCTTTGAATCTTCTTTATCATGCTAAGAGAGCAGGAAAAAGCATAAAATTTCAGAATTGCACCTTGCAATGCGGAGAAATTACTGTTGTGCATTTACAATATTCATTGATTTTGCCATTGAAAAACGTCCAGAAATGATTGAAGCTACTGACTGAATGAAAGGAGCTGGCATCTCACTCTCTTTGAATCTTCTTTATCATGCTAAGAGGGAGCAGGAAAAAGCAAAAAATTTCAGAATTGCACCTTGCAATGCGGAGAAATTACTGTTTGTGCATTTACAATATTCATTGATTTTTGTCATTGAAAAACATCATGTTATTCATATACCAGAAATGATTGAAGCTACTGACTGAATGAAAGGAGCTGGCATCTCACTCTCTTTGAATCTTCTTTATCATGCTAAGAGGAGCAGGAAAAAGCAAAAAATTTCAGAATTGCACCTTGCAATGTGGAGAAATTACTGTTTGTGCATTTACAATATTCATTGATTTTTACCATTGAAAAACGTCCAGAATGATTGAAGCTACTGACTGAATGAAAGTAGCTGGCATCTCACTCTCTTTGAATCTTCTTATCATGCTAAGAGGAGCAGGAAAAAGCAAAAAATTTCAGACTTGCACCTTGCAATGCGGAGAAAATTACTGTTTGTGCATTTACAATATTCATTGATTTTTGCCATTGAAAAACGTCCAGAAATGATTGAAGCTACTGACTGAATGAAAGGAGCTGGCATCTCACTCTCTTTGAATCTTGTTTATCATGCTAAGAGGAGCAGGAAAAAGCAAAAAATTTCAGAATTGCACCTTGCAATGCGGAGAAATTACTGTTTGTGTATTTACAATATTCATTGATTTTTGCCATTGAAAAACGTCCAGAAATGATTGAAGCTACTGACTGAATGAAAGGAGCTGGGCATCTCACTCTCTTTGAATCTTCTTTATCATGCTAAGAGGAGCAGGAAAAAGCAAAAAAATTCAGAATTGCAACCTTGCAATGCGGAGAAATTACTGTTTGTGCATTTACAATATTCATTGATTTTTGCCATTGAAAAACATCATGGTTATTCATATACCAGAAATGATTGAAGCTACTGACTGAAATGAAAGGAGCTGGCATCTCACTCTCTTTGAATCTTCTTTTATCATGCTAAGAGGAGCAGGAAAAAGCAAAAAATTTCAGAATTGCACCTTGCAATGCGGAGAAATTACTGTTTGTGCATTTACAATATTCATTGATTTTTGCCATTGAAAACGTCCAGAAATGATTGAAGCTACTGACTGAATGAAAGGAACTGCATCTCACTCTCTTTGAATCTTCTTTATCATGCTAAGAGGAGCAGGAAAAAGCAAAAAATTTCAGAATTGCACCTTGCAATGCGGAGAAATTACTGTTTGTGCATTTACAAAATTCATTGATTTTTGCCATTGAAAAACATCATGTTATTCATATACCAGAAATGTTTGAAGCTACTGACTGAATGAAAGGAGCTGACATCTCACTCTCTTTGAATCTTCTTTATCATGCTAAGAGGAGCAGGAAAAGCAAAAAATTTCAGAATTGCACCTTGCAATGCGGAGAAATTACTGTTTGTGCATTTACAATATTCATTGATTTTTGCCATTGAAAAACGTCCAGAATGATTGAAGCTACTGACTGAATGAAAGGAGCTGGCATCTCACTCTCTTTGAATCTTCTTTATCATGCTAAGAGGAACAGGAAAAGCAAAAAATTTCAGAATTGCACCTTGCAATGCGGAGAAATTACTGTTTGTGCATTTACAATATTCATTGATTTTTTGCCATTGAAAAACATCATGTTATTCATATACCAGAAATGTTTGAAGCTATCTGACTGAATGAAAGGAGCTGGCATCTCACTCTCTTTGAATCTTCTTTATCATGCTAAGAGGAGCAGGAAAAAGCAAAAAATTTTCAGAATTGCACCTTGCAATGCGGAGAAATTACTGTTTGTGCATTTACAATATTCATTGATTTGTTGGCCATTGAAAAACGTCCAGAAATGATTGAAGCTACTGACTGAATGAAAGGAGCTGGCATCTCACTCTCTTTGAATCTTCTTTATCATGCTAAGAGGAGCAGGAAAAAGCAAAAAATTTCAGAATTGCACCTTGCAATGCGGAGAAATTACTGTTTGTGCATTTACAATATTCATTGATTTTTGCCATTGAAAAACGTCCAGAAATGATTGAAGCTACTGACTGAATGAAAGGAGCTGGCATCTCACTCTCTGTGAATCTTCTTTATCATGCTAAGAGGAGCAGGAAAAAGCAAAAAATTTCAGAATTGCAACTTGCAATGCGGAGAAATTACTGTTTGTGCATTTACAATATTCATTGATTTTTGCCATTGAAAAACATCATGTTATTCATATACCAGAAATGATTGAAGCTACTGACTGAATGAAAGGAGCTGGCATCTCACTCTCTTTGAATCTTCTTTATCATGCTAAGAGGAGCAGGAAAAAGCAAAAAATTTCAGAATTGCACCTTGCAATGCGGAGAAATTACTGTTTGTGCATTTACAATATTCATTGATTTTTTGCCATTGAAAAACGTCCAGAATGATTGAAGCTACTGACTGAATGAAAGGAGCTGGCATCTCACTCTCTTTGAATCTTCTTTATCATGCTAAGAGGAGCAGGAAAAAGCAAAAATTTTCAGAATTGCACCTTGCAATGCGGAGAAATTACTGTTTGTGCTTTTACAATATTCATTGATTTTTGCCATTGAAAAACATCATATTATTCATATACCAGAAATGTTGAAGCTACTGACTGAATGAAAGGAGCTGGCATCTCACTCTCTTTGAATCTTCTTTATCATGCTAAGAGGAGCAGGAAAAAGCAAAAAATTTCAGAATTGCACCTTGCAATGCGGAGAAATTACTGTTTGTGCATTTACAATATTCATTGATTTTTGCCATTGAAAAACGTCCAGAAATGATTGAAGCTACTGACTGAATGAAAGGAGCTGGCATCTCACTCTCTTTGAATCTTCTTTATCATGCTAAGAGGAGCAGGGAAAAAGCAAAAAATTTCAGAATTGCACCTTGCAATGCGGAGAAATTACTGTTTGTGCAATTACAATATTCATTGATTTTTGCCATTGAAAAACGTCCAGAAATGATTGAAGCTACTGACTGAATGAAAGGAGCTGGCATCTCACTCTCTTTGAATCTTCTTTATCATGCTAGGAGGAGCAGGAAAAAGCAAAAAATTTCAGAATTGCACCTTGCAATGCTGGAGAAATTACTGTTTGTGCATTTACAATATTCATTGATTTTTGCCATTGAAAAACATCATGTTATTCATATACCAGAAATGATTGAAGCTACTGACTGAATGAAAGGAGCTGGCATCTTACTCTCTTTGAATCTTCTTTGTCATGCTAAGAGGAGCAGGAAAAAGCAAAAAATTTCAGAATTGCACCTTGCAATGCGGAGAAATTACTGTTTGTGCATTTATAATATTCATTGATTTTTGCCATTGAAAAACGTCCAGAAATGATTGAAGCTACTGACTGAATGAAAGGAGCTGGCATCTCACTCTCTTTGAATCTTCTTTATCATGCTAAGAGGAGCAGGAAAAAGCAAAAAATTTCAGAATTGCACATTGCAATGCGGAGAAATTACTGTTTGTGCATTTACAATATTCATTGATTTTTGCCATTGAAAAACGTCCAGAAATGATTGAAGCTACTGACTGAATGAAAGGAGCTGGCATCTCACTCTCTTTGAATCTTCTTTATCATGCTAAGAGGAGCAGGAAAAAGCAAAAAATTTCAGAATTGCACCTTGCAATGCGGAGAAATTACTCTTTGTGCATTACAATATTCATTGATTTTTGCCATTGAAAAACATCATGTTATTCATATACCAGAAATGTTTGAAGCTACTGACTGAATGAAAGGAGCTGGCATCTCACTCTCTTTGAATCTTCTTTATCATGCTAATAGAGCAGGAAAAAGCAAAAAATTTCAGAATTGCACCTTGCAATGCGGAGAAATTACTGTTTGTGCATTTACAATATTCATTGATTTTTGCCATTGAAAAACGTCCAGAAATATTGAAGCTACTGACTGAATGAAAAGGAGCTGCATCTCACTCTCTTTGAATCTTCTTTATCAAGCTAAGAGGAGCAGGAAAAAGCAAAAAATTTCAGAATTGGCACCTTGCAATGCGGAGAAATTACTGTTTTGTGCATTTACAATATTCATTGATTTTTGCCATTAAAAACATCATGTTATTCATATACCAGAAATGTTTGTAGCTACTGACTGAATGAAAGGATCTGGCATCTCACTCTCTTTGAATATTCTTTATCATGCTAAGAGGAGCAGGAAAAAGCAAAAAATTCAGAATTGCACCTTGCAAATGCGGAGAAATTACTGTTTGTGCATTTACAATATTCATTGATTTTTGCCATTGAAAAACGTCCAGAAATGATTGAAGCTACTGACTGAATGAAAGGAGCTGGCATCTCACTCTCTTTGAATCTTCTTTATCATGCTAAGAGGAGCAGGAAAAAGCAAAAAATTTCAGAATTGCACCTTGCAATGCGGAGAAATTACTGTTTGTGCATTTACAATATTCATTGATTTTTGCCATTGAAAAACGTCCAGAAATGATTGAAGCTACTGACTGAATGAAAGGAGCTGGCATCTCACTCTCTTTGAATCTTCTTTATCATGCTAAGAGGAGCAGGAAAAAGCAAAAAATTTCAGAATTGCACCTTGCAATGCGGAGAATTACTCTTTGTGCATTTACAATATTCATTGAGTTTTGCCATTGAAAAACATCATGTTATTCATATACCAGAAATGTTTGAAGCTACTGACTGAATGAAAGGAGCTGGCATCTCACTCTCTTTGGAATCTTCTTTATCATGCTAAGAGGAGCAGGAAAAAGCAAAAAATTTCAGAATTGCACCTTGCAATGCGGAGAAATTACTGTTTGTGCATTTACAATATTCATTGATTTTTGCCATTGAAAAACATCATGTTATTCATATACCAGAAATGTTTGAAGCTACTGACTGAATGAAAGGAGCTGGCATCTCACTCTCTTTGAATCTTCTTTATCATGCTAAGAGGAGCAGGAAAAAGCAAAAATTCAGAATTGCACCTTGCAATGTGGAGAAATTACTGTTTGTGCATTTACAATATTCATTGATTTTTACCATTGAAAAACGTCCAGAAATGATTGAAGCTACTGACTGAATGAAAGTAGCTGGCATCTCACCTCTCTTTGAATCTTCTTTATCATGCTAAGAGGAGCAGGAAAAAGCAAAAAATTTCAGACTTGCACCTTGCAATGCGGAGAAATTACTGTTTGTGCATTTACAATATTCATTGATTTTTGCCATTGAAAAACATCATGTTATTCATATACCAGAAATGTTTGAAGCTACTGACTGAATGAAAGGAGCTGGCATCTCACTCTCTTTGAATATTCTTTATCATGCTAAGAGGTAGCAGGAAAAAGCAAAAAATTTCAGAATTGCACCTTGCAATGCGGAGAAATTACTGTTTGTGCATTTACAATATTCATTGATTTTTGCATTGAAAAACGTCCAGAAATGATTGAAGCTACTGACTGAATGAAAGGAGCTGGCATCTCACTCTCTTTGAATCTTCTTTATCATGCTAAGAGGAGCAGGAAAAAGCAAAAAATTTCAGAATTGCACCTTGCAATGCGGAGAATTTACTGTTTGTGCATTTACAATATTCATTGATTTTTGCCATTGAAAAACGTCAGAAATGAATGAAGCTACTGACTGAATGAAAGGAGCTGGCATCTCACTCTCTTTGAATCTTCTTTATCATGCTAAGAGGAGCAAGGAAAAATCAAAAAATTTCAGAATTGCACCTTGCAATGCGGAGAAATTACTGTTTGTGCATTTACAATATTCAATGATTTTTGCCATTGAAAAACATGTTATCATATACCAGAAATGTTTGAAGCTACTGACTGAATGAAAGGAGCTGGCATCTCACTCTCTTTGAATCTTCTTTATCATGCTAAGAGGAGCAGGAAAAAGCAAAAAATTTCAGAATTGCACCTTGCAATGCGGAGAAATTACTGTTTGTGCATTTACAATATTCATTGATTTTTGCCATTGAAAAACGTCCAGAAATGATTGAAGCTACTGACTGAATGAAAGGAGCTGGCATCTCACTCTCTTTGAATCTTCTTTATCATGCTAAGAGGAGCAGAAAAAGCCAAAATTTCAGAATTGCACCTTGCAAATGCGGAGAAATTACAGTTTGTGCATTTACAATATTCATTGATTTTTGCCATTGAAAAACATCCAGAAATGATTGAAGCTACTGACTGAATGAAAGGAGCTGGCATCTCACTCTCTTTGAATATTCTTTATCATGCTAAGAGGAGCAGGAAAAAGCAAAAAATTTCAGAATTTCACCTTGCAATGCGGAGAAATTACTGTTTGTGCATTTACAATATTCATTGATTTTTGCCATTGAAAACATCATGTTATTCATATACCAGAAATGTTTGAAGCTACTGACTGAATGAAAGGAGCTGGCATCTCACTCTCTTTGAATCTTCTTTATCATGCTAGAGGAGCAGGAAAAAGCAAAAATTTCAGAATTGCACCTTGCAATGCGGAGAAATTACTGTTTGTGCATTTACAATATTCATTGATTTTTGCCATTGAAAAACATCATGTTATTCATATACCAGAAATGTTTGAAGCTACTGACTGAATGAAAGGAGCTGCATCTCACTCTCTGAATCTTCTTTATCATGCTAAGAGGAGCAGGAAAAAGCAAAAAATTTCAGAATTGCACCTTGCAATGTGGAGAAATTACTGTTTGTGCATTTACAATATTCATTGATTTTTACCATTGAAAAACGTCCAGAAATGATTGAAGCTACTGACTGAATGAAAGTAGCTGGCATCTCACTCTCTTTGAATCTTCTTTATCATGCTAAGAGGAGCAGGAAAAAGCAAAAAATTTCAGAATTGCACCTTGCAATGCAGAGAAATTACTGTTGTGCATTTACAATATTCATTGATTTTTGCCATTGAAAAACATCATGTTATTCATATACCAGAAATGTTTGAAGCTACTGACTGAATGAAAGGAGCTGGCATCTCACTCTCTTTGAATCTTCTTTATCATGCTAAGAGGAGCAGGAAAAAAGCAAAAAATTTCAGAATTGCACCTTGCAATGTGGAGAAATTACTGTTTGTGCATTTACAATATTCATTGATTTTTACCATTGAAAAACGTCCAGAAATGATTGAAGCTACTGACTGAATGAAAGTAGCTGGCATCTCACTCTCTTTGAATCTTCTTTATCATGCTAAGAGGAGCAGGGAAAAAGCAAAAAATTTCAGAATTGCACCTTGCAATGCGGAGAAATTACTGTTTGTGCATTTACAATATTCATTGATTTTTGCCATTGAAAAACATCATGTTATTCATATACCAGAAATGATTGAAGCTACTGACTGAATGAAAGGAGCTGGCATCTCACTCTCTTTGAATCTTCTTTATCATGCTAAGAGGAGCAGGAAAAAGCAAAAAATTTTCAGAATTGCACCTTGCAATGCGGAGAAATTACTGTTTGTGCATTTACAATATTCATTGATTTTTGCCATTGAAAAACGTCCAGAAATGATTGAAGCTACTGACTGAATGAAAGGAACTGGCATCTCACTCTCTTTGAATCTTCTTATCAGCTGAGGAGCAGGAAAAAGCAAAAAATTTCAGAATTGCACCTTGCAATGCGGAGAAATTACTGTTTGTGCATTTACAATATTCATTGATTTTTGCCATTGAAAAACGTCCAGAAATGATTGAAGCTACTGACTGAATGAAAGGAGCTGGCATCTCACTCTCTTTGAATCTTCTTTATCATGCTAAGAGGAGCAGGAAAAAGCAAAAATTTCAGAATTGCAAACCTTGCAATGCGGAGAAATTACTGTTTGTGCATTTACAATATTCATTGATTTTTGCCATTGAAAAACATCATGTTATTCATATACCAGAAATGATTGAAGCTACTGACTGAATGAAAGGAGCTGGCATCTCACTCTCTTTGAATCTTCTTTATCATGCTAAGAGGAGCAGGAAAAAAGCAAAAATTTCAGAATTGCACCTTGCAATGCGGAGAAATTACTTGTTTGTGCATTTACAATATTCATTGATTTTTTTGCCATTGAAAAACGTCCAGAAATGATTGAAGCTACTGACTGAATGAAAGGAACTGGCATCTCACTCTCTTTGAATCTTCTTTATCATGCTAAGAGGAGCAGGAAAAATCAATGAATTTGTAAATGCACAAACAGTAATTTCTCCGCATTGCAAGGGTGCAATTCTGAAATTTTTTGCTTTTTCCTGCTCCTCTTAGCATGATAAAGAAGATTCAAAGAGAGTGAGATGCCAGTTCCTTTCATTCAGTCAGTAGCTTCAATCATTTCTGGACGTTTTTCAATGGCAAAAATCAATGAATATTGTAAATGCACAAACAGTAATTTCTCCGCATTGCAAGGTGCAATTCTGAAATTTTTTGCTTTTTTCCTGCTCCTCTTAGCATGATAAAGAAGATTCAAAAGAGAGTGAGATGCCAGCTCCTTTCATTCAGTCAGTAGCTTCAATCATTTCTGGTATATGAATAACATGATGTTTTTCAATGGGCAAAAATCAATGAATATTGTAAATGCACAAACAGTAATTTCTCCGCATTGCAAGGTGCAATTCTGAAATTTTTTGCTTTTCCTGCTCCTCTTAGCATGATAAAGAAGATTCAAAGAGTGAGATGCCAGCTCCTTTCATTCAGTCAGTAGCTTCAATCATTTCTGGACGTTTTCAATGGCAAAAATCAATGAATATTGTAAATGCACAAACAGTATTTCTCCGCATTGCAAGGTGCAATTCTGAAATTTTTTGCTTTTTCCTGCTCCTCAGCATGATAAAGAAGATTCAAAGAGAGTGAGATGCCAGTTCCTTCATTCAGTCAGTAGCTTCAATCATTTCTGGACGTTTTCAATGGCAAAAATCAATGAATATTGTAAATGCACAAACAGTAATTTCTCCGCATTGCAAGGTGCAATTCTGAAATTTTTGCTTTTTCCTGCTCCTCTTAGCATGATAAAGAAGATTCAAAGAGAGTGAGATGCCAGCTCCTTTCATTCAGTCAGTAGCTTCAATCATTTCTGGTATATGAATAACATGATGTTTTTCAATGGCAAAAATCAATGAATATTGTAAATGCACAAACAGTAATTCTCCGCATTGCAAGGTGCAATTCTGAAATTTTTTGCTTTTTCCTGCTCCTCATAGCATGATAAAGAAGATTCAAAGAGAGTGAGATGCCAGCTACTTTCATTCAGTCAGTAGCTTCAATCATTTCTGGACTTTTTTCAATGGTAAAAATCAATGAATATTGTAAATGCACAAACAGTAATTTCTCCACATTGCAAGGTGCAATTCTGAAATTTTTTGCTTTTTCCTGCTCCTCTTAGCATGATAAAGAAGATTCAAAGAGAGTGAGATGCCAGCTCCTTTCATTCAGTCAGTAGCTTCAAACATTTCTGGTATATGAATAACATGATGTTTTTCAATGGCAAAAATCAATGAATATTGTAAATGCACAAACAGTAATTTCTCTGCATTGCAAGGTGGCAATTCTGAAATTTTTTGCTTTTTCCTGCTCCTCTTAGCATGATAAAGAAGATTCAAAGAGAGTGAGATGCCAGCTACTTTCATTCAGTCAGTAGCTTCAATCATTTCTGGACGTTTTTCAATGGTAAAAATCATGAATATTGTAAATGCACAAACAGTAATTTCTCCACATTGCAAGGTGCAATTCTGAAATTTTTTTGCTTTTTTCCTGCTCCTCTTAGCATGATAAAGAAGATTCAGAGAGTGAGATGCCAGCTCCTTTCATTCAGTCAGTAGCTTCAAACATTTCTGGTATATGAATAACATGATGTTTTTCAATGGCAAAAATCAATGAATATTGTAAATGCACAAACAGTAATTTCTCCGCATTGCAAGGTGCAATTCTGAAATTTTTTGCTTTTTCCTGCTCCTCTTAGCATGATAAAGAAGATTCAAAGAGAGTGAGATGCCAGCTCCTTTCATTCAGTCAGTAGCTTCAAACATTTCTGGTATATGAATAACATGATGTTTTTCAATGGCAAAAATCAATGAATATTGTAAATGCACAAACAGTAATTTCTCCGCATTGCAAGGTGAAATTCTGAAATTTTTTGCTTTTTCTGCTCCTCTTAGCATGATAAAGAATATTCAAAGAGAGTGAGATGCCAGCTCCTTTCATTCAGTCAGTAGCTTCAATCATTTCTGGATGTTTTTCAATGGCAAAAAATCAATGAATATTGTAAATGCACAAACTGTAATTTCTCCGCATTGCAAGGTGCAATTCTGAAATTTTTGGCTTTTTCCTGCTCCTCTTAGCATGATAAAGAAGATTCAAAGAGAGTGAGATGCCAGCTCCTTTCATTCAGTCAGTAGCTTCAATCATTTCCTGGACGTTTTTCAATGGCAAAAATCAATGAATATTGTAAATGCACAAACAGTAATTTCTCCGCATTGCAAGGTGCAATTCTGAAATTTTTTGCTTTTTCCTGCTCCTCTTAGCATGATAAAGAAGATTCAAAGAGAGTGAGATGCCAGCTCCTTTCATTCAGTCAGTAGCTTCAAACATTTCTGGTATATGAATAACATGTTTTTCAATGGCAAAAATCATTGAATATTGTAAATGCACAAACAGTAATTTCTCCGCATTGCAAGGTGCAATTCTGAAATTTTTTGATTTTTCCTGCTCCTCTTAGCATGATAAAGAAGATTCAAAGAGAGTGAGATGCCAGCTCCTTTCATTCAGTCAGTAGCTTCAATCATTTCTGGACGTTTTTCAATGGCAAAAATCAATGAATATTGTAAATGCACAAACAGTAATTTCTCCGCATTGCAAGGTGCAATTCTGAAATTTTTTGCTTTTTCCCTGCTCCTCTTAGCATGATAAAGAAGATTCAAAGAGAGTGAGATGCCAGCTCCTTTCATTCAGTCAGTAGCTTCAATCATTTCTGGACGTTTTTCAATGGCAAAAATCAATGAAATATTGTAAATGCACAAACATTAATTTCTCCGCATTGCAAGGTGCAATTCTGAAATTTTTTGCTTTTTCCTGCTCCTCTTAGCATGATAAAGAATATTCAAAGAGAGTGAGATGCCAGCTCCTTTCATTC
This sequence comes from Phyllobates terribilis, assembly GCF_046119375.1. NCBI lineage: Eukaryota > Metazoa > Chordata > Amphibia > Anura > Dendrobatidae > Phyllobates > Phyllobates terribilis. The sequence goes on along the minus strand of NW_027365535.1, from coordinate 86,584 downwards.
AGTCAGTAGCTTCAAACATTTCTGGTATATGAATAACATGATGTTTTTCAATGGCAAAAATCAATGAATATTGTAAATGCACAAACAGTAATTTCTCCGCATTGCAAGGTGCAAGTCTGAAATTTTTTGCTTTTTCCTGCTCCTCTTAGCATGATAAAGAAGATTCAAAGAGAGTGAGATGCCAGCTACTTTCATTCAGTCAGTAGCTTCATCATTTCTGGACGTTTTTCAATGGTAAAAATCAATGAATATTGTAAATGCACAAACAGTAATTTCTCCACATTGCAAGGTGCAATTCTGAAATTTTTTGCTTTTTCCTGCTCCTCTTAGCATGATAAAGAAGATTCAAAGAGAGTGAGATGCCAGCTCCTTTCATTCAGTCAGTAGCTTCAAACATTTCTGGTATATGAATAACATGATGTTTTTCAATGGCAAAAATCAATGAATATTGTAAATGCACAAACAGTAATTTCTCCGCATTGCAAGGTGCAATTCTGAAATTTTTTGCTTTTTCCTGCTCCTCTTAGCATGATAAAGAAGATTCAAAGAGAGTGAGATGCCAGCTCCTTTCATTCAGTCAGTAGCTTCAAACATTTCTGGTATATGAATAACATGATGTTTTTCAATGGCAAAAATCAATGAATATTGTAAATGCACAAAGAGTAATTTCTCCGCATTGCAAGGTGCAATTCTGAAATTTTTTGCTTTTTCCTGCTCCTCTTAGCATGATAAAGAAGATTCAAAGAGAGTGAGATGCCAGCTCCTTTCATTTCAGTCAGTAGCTTTCAATCATTTCTGGACGTTTTTCAATGGCAAAAATCAATGAATATTGTAAATGCACAAACAGTAATTTCTCCGCATTGCAAGGTGCAATTCTGAAATTTTTTTGCTTTTTTCCTGCTCCTCTTAGCATGATAAAGAAGATTCAAAGAGAGTGAGATGCCAGCTCCTTTCATTCAGTCAGTAGCTTCAATCATTTTCTGGACGTTTTTCAATGGCAAAAATCAATGAATATTGTAAATGCACAAACAGTAATTTCTCCGCATTGCAAGGTGCAATTCTGAAATTTTTTGCTTTTTCCTGCTCCTCTTAGCATGATAAAGAAGATTCAAAGAGAGTGAGATGCCAGCTCCTTTCATTCAGTCAGTAGCTACAAACATTTCTGGTATATGAATAACATGATGTTTTTTAATGGCAAAAATCAATGAATATTGTAAATGCACAAACAGTAATTTCTCCGCATTGCAAGGTGCAATTCTGAAATTTTTTGCTTTTTCCTGCTCCTCTTAGCATGATAAAGAAGATTCAAAGAGAGTGAGATGCCAGCTCCTTTCATTCAGTCAGTAGCTTCAATCATTCTGGACGTTTTTCAATGGCAAAAATCAATGAATATTGTAAATGCACAAACAGTAATTTCTCCGCATTGCAAAGGTGCAATTCTGAAATTTTTTGCTTTTTCCTGCTCCTATTAGCATGATAAAGAAGATTCAAAGAGAGTGAGATGCCAGCTCCTTTCATTCAGTCAGTAGCTTCAAACATTTCTGGTATATGAATAACATGATGTTTTTCAATTGGCAAAAATCAATGAATATTGTAAATGCACAAAGAGTAATTTCTCGCATTGCAAGGTGCAATTCTGAAATTTTTTGCTTTTTCCTGCTCCTCTTAGCATGATAAAGAAGATTCAAAGAGAGTGAGATGCCAGCTCCTTTCATTCAGTCAGTAGCTTCAATCATTTCCTGGACGTTTTTCAATGGCAAAAATCAATGAATATTGTAAATGCACAAACAGTAATTTCTCCGCATTGCAATGTGCAATTCTGAAATTTTTTGCTTTTTCCTGCTCCTCTTAGCATGATAAAGAAGATTCAAAGAGAGTGAGATGCCAGCTCCTTTCATTCAGTCAGTAGCTTCAATCATTTCTGGACGTTTTTCAATGGCAAAAATCAATGAATATTATAAATGCACAAACAGTAATTTCTCCGCATTGCAAGGTGCAATTCTGAAATTTTTTGCTTTTTCCTGCTCCTCTTAGCATGACAAAGAAGATTCAAAGAGAGTAAGATGCCAGCTCCTTTCATTCAGTCAGTAGCTTCAATCATTTCTGGTATATGAATAACATGATGTTTTTCAATGGCAAAAATCAATGAATATTGTAAATGCACAAACAGTAATTTCTCCGCATTGCAAGGTGCAATTCTGAAATTTTTTGCTTTTCCTGCTCCTCTTAGCATGATAAAGAAGATTTCAAAGAGAGTGAGATGCCAGCTCCTTTCATTCAGTCAGTAGCTTCAATCATTTCTGGACGTTTTTCAATGGCAAAAATCAATGAATATTGTAATTGCACAAACAGTAATTTCTCCGCATTGCAAGGTGCAATTCTGAAATTTTTTGCTTTTTCCTGCTCCTCTTAGCATGATAAAGAAGATTCAAAGAGAGTGAGATGCCAGCTCCTTCATTCAGTCAGTAGCTTCAATCATTTCTGGACGTTTTTCAATGGCAAAAATCAATGAATATTGTAAATGCACAAACAGTAATTTCTCCGCATTGCAAGGTGCAATTCTGAAATTTTTTGCTTTTTCCCTGCTCCTCTTAGCATGATAAAGAAGATTCAAAGAGAGTGAGATGCCAGCTCCTTTCATTCAGTCAGTAGCTTCAAACATTTCTGGTATATGAATAATATGATGTTTTTCAATGGCAAAAATCAATGAATATTGTAAAAGCACAAACAGTAATTTCTCCGCATTGCAAGGTGCAATTCTGAAATTTTTTGCTTTTTCCTGCTCCTCTTAGCATGATAAAGAAGATTCAAAGAGAGTGAGATGCCAGCTCCTTTCATTCAGTCAGTAGCTTCAATCATTTCTGGACGTTTTTCAATGGCAAAAATCAATGAATATTGTAAATGCACAAACAGTAATTTCTCCGCATTGCAAGGTGCAATTCTGAAATTTTTTGCTTTTTCCTGCTCCTCTTAGCATGATAAAGAAGATTCAAAGAGAGTGAGATGCCAGCTCCTTTCATTCAGTCAGTAGCTTCAATCATTTCTGGTATATGAATAACATGATGTTTTTCAATGGCAAAAATCAATGAATATTGTAAATGCACAAACAGTAATTTCTCCGCATTGCAAGTTGCAATTCTGAAATTTTTTGCTTTTTCCTGCTCCTCTTAGCATGATAAAGAAGATTCAAAGAGAGTGAGATGCCAGCTCCTTTTCATTCAGTCAGTAGCTTCAATCATTTCTGGACGTTTTTCAATGGCAAAAATCAATGAATATTGTAAATGCACAAACAGTAATTTCTCCGCATTGCAAGGTGCAATTCTGAAATTTTTTGCTTTTTCCTGCTCCTCTTAGCATGATAAAGAAGATTCAAAGAGAGTGAGATGCCAGCTCCTTTCATTCAGTCAGTAGCTTCAATCATTTCTGGACGTTTTTCAATGGCAAAAATCAATGAATATTGTAAATGCACAAACAGTAATTTCTCCGCATTGCAAGGTGCATTCTGAAATTTTTTGCTTTTTCCTGCTCCTCTTAGCATGATAAAGAAGATTCAAAGAGAGTGAGATGCCAGCTCCTTTCATTCAGTCAGTAGCTTCAAACATTTCTGGTATATGAATAACATGATGTTTTTCAATGGCAAAAATCAATGAATATTGTAAATGCACAAACAGTAATTTCTCCGCATTGCAAGGTGCAATTCTGAAATTTTTTGCTTTTTCCTGTTCCTCTTAGCATGATAAAGAAGATTCAAAGAGAGTGAGATGCCAGCTCCTTTCATTCAGTCAGTAGCTTCAATCATTTCTGGACGTTTTTCAATGGCAAAAATCAATGAATATTGTAAATGCACAAACAGTAATTTCTCCGCATTGCAAGGTGCAATTCTGAAATTTTTTGCTTTTTCCTGCTCCTCTTAGCATGATAAAGAAGATTCAAAGAGAGTGAGATGTCAGCTCCTTTCATTCAGTCAGTAGCTTCAAACATTTCTGGTATATGAATAACATGATGTTTTTCAATGGCAAAAATCAATGAATTTTGTAAATGCACAAACAGTAATTTCTCCGCATTGCAAGGTGCAATTCTGAAATTTTTTGCTTTTTCCTGCTCCTCTTAGCATGATAAAGAAGATTCAAAGAGAGTGAGATGCCAGTTCCTTTCATTCAGTCAGTAGCTTCAATCATTTCTGGACGTTTTTCAATGGCAAAAATCAATGAATATTGTAAATGCACAAACAGTAATTTCTCCGCATTGCAAGGTGCAATTCTGAAATTTTTTGCTTTTTCCTGCTCCTCTTAGCATGATAAAGAAGATTCAAAGAGAGTGAGATGCCAGCTCCTTTCATTCAGTCAGTAGCTTCAATCATTTCTGGTATATGAATAACATGATGTTTTTCAATGGCAAAAATCAATGAATATTGTAAATGCACAAACAGTAATTTCTCCGCATTGCAAGGTGCAATTCTGAATTTTTTTGCTTTTTCCTGCTCCTCTTAGCATGATAAAGAAGATTCAAAGAGAGTGAGATGCCAGCTCCTTTCATTCAGTCAGTAGCTTCAATCATTTCTGGACGTTTTTCAATGGCAAAAATCAATGAATATTGTAAATACACAAACAGTAATTTCTCCGCATTGCAAGGTGCAATTCTGAAATTTTTTGCTTTTTCCTGCTCCTCTTAGCATGATAAACAAGATTCAAAGAGAGTGAGATGCCAGCTCCTTTCATTCAGTCAGTAGCTTCAATCATTTCTGGACGTTTTTCAATGGCAAAAATCAATGAATATTGTAAATGCACAAACAGTAATTTCTCCGCATTGCAAGGTGCAAGTCTGAAATTTTTTGCTTTTTCCTGCTCCTCTTAGCATGATAAAGAAGATTCAAAGAGAGTGAGATGCCAGCTACTTTCATTCAGTCAGTAGCTTCAATCATTTCTGGACGTTTTTCAATGGTAAAAATCAATGAATATTGTAAATGCACAAACAGTAATTTCTCCACATTGCAAGGTGCAATTCTGAAATTTTTTGCTTTTTCCTGCTCCTCTTAGCATGATAAAGAAGATTCAAAGAGAGTGAGATGCCAGCTCCTTTCATTCAGTCAGTAGCTTCAATCATTTCTGGTATATGAATAACATGATGTTTTTCAATGACAAAAATCAATGAATATTGTAAATGCACAAACAGTAATTTCTCCGCATTGCAAGGTGCAATTCTGAAATTTTTTGCTTTTTCCTGCTCCTCTTAGCATGATAAAGAAGATTCAAAGAGAGTGAGATGCCAGCTCCTTTCATTCAGTCAGTAGCTTCAATCATTTCTGGACGTTTTTCAATGGCAAAAATCAATGAATATTGTAAATGCACAAACAGTAATTTCTCCGCATTGCAAGGTGCAATTCTGAAATTTTTTGCTTTTTCCTGCTCCTCTTAGCATGATAAAGAAGATTCAAAGAGAGTGAGATGCCAGCTCCTTTCATTCAGTCAGTAGCTTCAATCATTTCTGGTATATGAATAACATGATGTTTTTCAATGGCAAAAATCAATGAATATTGTAAATGCACAAACAGTAATTTCTCCGCATTGCAAGTTGCAATTCTGAAATTTTTTGCTTTTTCCTGCTCCTCTTAGCATGATAAAGAAGATTCAAAGAGAGTGAGATGCCAGCTCCTTTCATTCAGTCAGTAGCTTCAATCATTTCTGGACGTTTTTCAATGGCAAAAATCAATGAATATTGTAAATGCACAAACAGTAATTTCTCCGCATTGCAAGGTGCAATTCTGAAATTTTTTGCTTTTTCCTGCTCCTCTTAGCATGATAAAGAAGATTCAAAGAGAGTGAGATGCCAGCTCCTTTCATTCAGTCAGTAGCTTCAATCATTTCTGGACGTTTTTCAATGGCAAAAATCAATGAATATTGTAAATGCACAAACAGTAATTTCTCCGCATTGCAAGGTGCAATTCTGAAATTTTTTGCTTTTTCCTGCTCCTCTTAGCATGATAAAGAAGATTCAAAGAGAGTGAGATGCCAGCTCCTTTCATTCAGTCAGTAGCTTCAATCATTTCTGGTATATGAATAACATGATGTTTTTCAATGGCAAAAATCAATGAATATTGTAAATGCACAAACAGTAATTTCTCCGCATTGCAAGGTGCAATTCTGAATTTTTTTGCTTTTTCCTGCTCCTCTTAGCATGATAAAGAAGATTCAAAGAGAGTGAGATGCCAGCTCCTTTCATTCAGTCAGTAGCTTCAATCATTTCTGGACGTTTTTCAATGGCAAAAATCAATGAATATTGTAAATACACAAACAGTAATTTCTCCGCATTGCAAGGTGCAATTCTGAAATTTTTTGCTTTTTCCTGCTCCTCTTAGCATGATAAACAAGATTCAAAGAGAGTGAGATGCCAGCTCCTTTCATTCAGTCAGTAGCTTCAATCATTTCTGGACGTTTTTCAATGGCAAAAATCAATGAATATTGTAAATGCACAAACAGTAATTTCTCCGCATTGCAAGGTGCAAGTCTGAAATTTTTTGCTTTTTCCTGCTCCTCTTAGCATGATAAAGAAGATTCAAAGAGAGTGAGATGCCAGCTCCTTTCATTCAGTCAGTAGCTTCAAACATTTCTGGTATATGAATAACATGATGTTTTTCAATGGCAAAAATCAATGAATATTGTAAATGCACAAACAGTAATTTCTCCGCATTGCAAGGTGCAAGTCTGAAATTTTTTGCTTTTTCCTGCTCCTCTTAGCATGATAAAGAAGATTCAAAGAGAGTGAGATGCCAGCTACTTTCATTCAGTCAGTAGCTTCAATCATTTCTGGACGTTTTTCAATGGTAAAAATCAATGAATATTGTAAATGCACAAACAGTAATTTCTCCACATTGCAAGGTGCAATTCTGAAATTTTTTGCTTTTTCCTGCTCCTCTTAGCATGATAAAGAAGATTCAAAGAGAGTGAGATGCCAGCTCCTTTCATTCAGTCAGTAGCTTCAATCATTTCTGGTATATGAATAACATGATGTTTTTCAATGGCAAAAATCAATGAATATTGTAAATGCACAAACAGTAATTTCTCCGCATTGCAAGGTGCAATTCTGAAATTTTTTGCTTTTTCCTGCTCCTCTTAGCATGATAAAGAAGATTCAAAGAGAGTGAGATGCCAGCTCCTTTCATTCAGTCAGTAGCTTCAATCATTTCTGGACATTTTTCAATGGCAAAAATCAATGAATATTGTAAATGCACAAACAGTAATTTCTCCGCATTGCAAGGTGCAATTCTGAAATTTTTTGCTTTTTCCTGCTCCTCTTAGCATGATAAAGAAGATTCAAAGAGAGTGAGATGTCAGCTCCTTTCATTCAGTCAGTAGCTTCAAACATTTCTGGTATATGAATAACATGATGTTTTTCAATGGCAAAAATCAATGAATTTTGTAAATGCACAAACAGTAATTTCTCCGCATTGCAAGGTGCAATTCTGAAATTTTTTGCTTTTTCCTGCTCCTCTTAGCATGATAAAGAAGATTCAAAGAGAGTGAGATGCCAGTTCCTTTCATTCAGTCAGTAGCTTCAATCATTTCTGGACGTTTTTCAATGGCAAAAATCAATGAATATTGTAAATGCACAAACAGTAATTTCTCCGCATTGCAAGGTGCAATTCTGAAATTTTTTGCTTTTTCCTGCTCCTCTTAGCATGATAAAGAAGATTCAAAGAGAGTGAGATGCCAGCTCCTTTCATTCAGTCAGTAGCTTCAATCATTTCTGGTATATGAATAACATGATGTTTTTCAATGGCAAAAATCAATGAATATTGTAAATGCACAAACAGTAATTTCTCCGCATTGCAAGGTGCAATTCTGAAATTTTTTGCTTTTTCCTGCTCCTCTTAGCATGATAAAGAAGATTCAAAGAGAGTGAGATGCCAGCTCCTTTCATTCAGTCAGTAGCTTCAATCATTTCTGGACGTTTTTCAATGGCAAAAATCAATGAATATTGTAAATGCACAAACAGTAATTTCTCCGCATTGCAAGGTGCAATTCTGAAATTTTTTGCTTTTTCCTGCTCCTCTTAGCATGATAAAGAAGATTCAAAGAGAGTGAGATGCCAGCTCCTTTCATTCAGTCAGTAGCTTCAATCATTTCTGGTATATGAATAACATGATGTTTTTCAATGGCAAAAATCAATGAATATTGTAAATGCACAAACAGTAATTTCTCCGCATTGCAAGGTGCAATTCTGAATTTTTTTGCTTTTTCCTGCTCCTCTTAGCATGATAAAGAAGATTCAAAGAGAGTGAGATGCCAGCTCCTTTCATTCAGTCAGTAGCTTCAATCATTTCTGGACGTTTTTCAATGGCAAAAATCAATGAATATTGTAAATGCACAAACAGTAATTTCTCCGCATTGCAAGGTGCAATTCTGAAATTTTTTGCTTTTTCCTGCTCCTCTTAGCATGATAAACAAGATTCAAAGAGAGTGAGATGCCAGCTCCTTTCATTCAGTCAGTAGCTTCAAACATTTCTGGTATATGAATAACATGATGTTTTTCAATGGCAAAAATCAATGAATATTGTAAATTCACAAACAGTAATTTCTCCGCATTGCAAGGTGCAAGTCTGAAATTTTTTGCTTTTTCCTGCTCCTCTTAGCATGATAAAGAAGATTCAAAGAGAGTGAGATGCCAGCTACTTTCATTCAGTCAGTAGCTTCAATCATTTCTGGACGTTTTTCAATGGTAAAAATCAATGAATATTGTAAATGCACAAACAGTAATTTCTCCACATTGCAAGGTGCAATTCTGAAATTTTTTGCTTTTTCCTGCTCCTCTTAGCATGATAAAGAAGATTCAAAGAGAGTGAGATGCCAGCTCCTTTCATTCAGTCAGTAGCTTCAATCATTTCTGGTATATGAATAACATGATGTTTTTCAATGGCAAAAATCAATGAATATTGTAAATGCACAAACAGTAATTTCTCCGCATTGCAAGGTGCAATTCTGAAATTTTTTGCTTTTTCCTGCTCCTCTTAGCATGATAAAGAAGATTCAAAGAGAGTGAGATGCCAGCTCCTTTCATTCAGTCAGTAGCTTCAATCATTTCTGGACGTTTTTCAATGGCAAAAATCAATGAATATTGTAAATGCACAAACAGTAATTTCTCCGCATTGCAAGGTGCAATTCTGAAATTTTTTGCTTTTTCCTGCTCCTCTTAGCATGATAAACAAGATTCAAAGAGAGTGAGATGCCAGCTCCTTTCATTCAGTCAGTAGCTTCAAACATTTCTGGTATATGAATAACATGATGTTTTTCAATGGCAAAAATCAATGAATATTGTAAATTCACAAACAGTAATTTCTCCGCATTGCAAGGTGCAAGTCTGAAATTTTTTGCTTTTTCCTGCTCCTCTTAGCATGATAAAGAAGATTCAAAGAGAGTGAGATGCCAGCTACTTTCATTCAGTCAGTAGCTTCAATCATTTCTGGACGTTTTTCAATGGTAAAAATCAATGAATATTGTAAATGCACAAACAGTAATTTCTCCACATTGCAAGGTGCAATTCTGAAATTTTTTGCTTTTTCCTGCTCCTCTTAGCATGATAAAGAAGATTCAAAGAGAGTGAGATGCCAGCTCCTTTCATTCAGTCAGTAGCTTCAATCATTTCTGGTATATGAATAACATGATGTTTTTCAATGGCAAAAATCAATGAATATTGTAAATGCACAAACAGTAATTTCTCCGCATTGCAAGGTGCAATTCTGAAATTTTTTGCTTTTTCCTGCTCCTCTTAGCATGATAAAGAAGATTCAAAGAGAGTGAGATGCCAGCTCCTTTCATTCAGTCAGTAGCTTCAATCATTTCTGGACGTTTTTCAATGGCAAAAATCAATGAATATTGTAAATGCACAAACAGTAATTTCTCCGCATTGCAAGGTGCAATTCTGAAATTTTTTGCTTTTTCCTGCTCCTCTTAGCATGATAAAGAAGATTCAAAGAGAGTGAGATGTCAGCTCCTTTCATTCAGTCAGTAGCTTCAAACATTTCTGGTATATGAATAACATGATGTTTTTCAATGGCAAAAATCAATGAATTTTGTAAATGCACAAACAGTAATTTCTCCGCATTGCAAGGTGCAATTCTGAAATTTTTTGCTTTTTCCTGCTCCTCTTAGCATGATGAAGATTCAAAGAGAGTGAGATGCCAGTTCCTTTCATTCAGTCAGTAGCTTCAATCATTTCTGGACGTTTTTCAATGGCAAAAATCAATGAATATTGTAAATGCACAAACAGTAATTTCTCCGCATTGCAAGGTGCAATTCTGAAATTTTTTGCTTTTTCCTGCTCCTCTTAGCATGATAAAGAAGATTCAAAGAGAGTGAGATGCCAGCTCCTTTCATTCAGTCAGTAGCTTCAATCATTTCTGGTATATGAATAACATGATGTTTTTCAATGGCAAAAATCAATGAATATTGTAAATGCACAAACAGTAATTTCTCCGCATTGCAAGGTGCAATTCTGAAATTTTTTGCTTTTTCCTGCTCCTCTTAGCATGATAAAGAAGATTCAAAGAGAGTGAGATGCCAGCTCCTTTCATTCAGTCAGTAGCTTCAATCATTTCTGGACGTTTTTCAATGGCAAAAATCAATGAATATTGTAAATGCACAAACAGTAATTTCTCCGCATTGCAAGGTGCAATTCTGAAATTTTTTGCTTTTTCCTGCTCCTCTTAGCATGATAAAGAAGATTCAAAGAGAGTGAGATGCCAGCTCCTTTCATTCAGTCAGTAGCTTCAATCAATTCTGGACGTTTTTCAATGGCAAAAATCAATGAATATTGTAAATGCACAAACAGTAATTTCTCCGCATTGCAAGGTGCAATTCTGAAATTTTTTGCTTTTTCCTGCTCCTCTTAGCATGATAAAGAAGATTCAAAGAGAGTGAGATGTCAGCTCCTTTCATTCAGTCAGTAGCTTCAAACATTTCTGGTATATGAATAACATGATGTTTTTCAATGGCAAAAATCAATGAATTTTGTAAATGCACAAACAGTAATTTCTCCGCATTGCAAGGTGCAATTCTGAAATTTTTTGCTTTTTCCTGCTCCTCTTAGCATGATAAAGAAGATTCAAAGAGAGTGAGATGCCAGCTACTTTCATTCAGTCAGTAGCTTCAATCATTTCTGGACGTTTTTCAATGGTAAAAATCAATGAATATTGTAAATGCACAAACAGTAATTTCTCCACATTGCAAGGTGCAATTCTGAAATTTTTTGCTTTTTCCTGCTCCTCTTAGCATGATAAAGAAGATTCAAAGAGAGTGAGATGCCAGCTCCTTTCATTCAGTCAGTAGCTTCAAACATTTCTGGTATATGAATAACATGATGTTTTTCAATGGCAAAAATCAATGAATATTGTAAATGCACAAACAGTAATTTCTCTGCATTGCAAGGTGCAATTCTGAAATTTTTTGCTTTTTCCTGCTCCTCTTAGCATGATAAAGAAGATTCAAAGAGAGTGAGATGCCAGCTACTTTCATTCAGTCAGTAGCTTCAATCATTTCTGGACGTTTTTCAATGGTAAAAATCAATGAATATTGTAAATGCACAAACAGTAATTTCTCCACATTGCAAGGTGCAATTCTGAAATTTTTTGCTTTTTCCTGCTCCTCTTAGCATGATAAAGAAGATTCAGAGAGTGAGATGCCAGCTCCTTTCATTCAGTCAGTAGCTTCAAACATTTCTGGTATATGAATAACATGATGTTTTTCAATGGCAAAAATCAATGAATATTGTAAATGCACAAACAGTAATTTCTCCGCATTGCAAGGTGCAATTCTGAAATTTTTTGCTTTTTCCTGCTCCTCTTAGCATGATAAAGAAGATTCAAAGAGAGTGAGATGCCAGCTCCTTTCATTCAGTCAGTAGCTTCAAACATTTCTGGTATATGAATAACATGATGTTTTTCAATGGCAAAAATCAATGAATATTGTAAATGCACAAACAGTAATTTCTCCGCATTGCAAGGTGCAATTCTGAAATTTTTTGCTTTTTCCTGCTCCTCTTAGCATGATAAAGAATATTCAAAGAGAGTGAGATGCCAGCTCCTTTCATTCAGTCAGTAGCTTCAATCATTTCTGGATGTTTTTCAATGGCAAAAATCAATGAATATTGTAAATGCACAAACTGTAATTTCTCCGCATTGCAAGGTGCAATTCTGAAATTTTTGGCTTTTTCCTGCTCCTCTTAGCATGATAAAGAAGATTCAAAGAGAGTGAGATGCCAGCTCCTTTCATTCAGTCAGTAGCTTCAATCATTTCTGGACGTTTTTCAATGGCAAAAATCAATGAATATTGTAAATGCACAAACAGTAATTTCTCCGCATTGCAAAGTGCAATTCTGAAATTTTTTGCTTTTTCCTGCTCCTCTTAGCATGATAAAGAAGATTCAAAGAGAGTGAGATGCCAGCTCCTTTCATTCAGTCAGTACCTTCAATCATTTCTGGATGTTTTTCAATGGCAAAAATCAATGAATATTGTAAATGCACAAACAGTAATTTCTCCGCATTGCAAGGTGCAATTCTGAAATTTTTTGCTTTTTCCCGCTCCTCTTAGCATGATAAAGAAGTTTCAAAGAGAGTGAGGTGCCAGCTCCTTTCATTCAGTCAGTAGCTTCAAACATTTCTGGTATATGAATAACATGTTTTTCAATGGCAAAAATCATTGAATATTGTAAATGCACAAACAGTAATTTCTCCGCATTGCAAGGTGCAATTCTGAAATTTTTTGATTTTTCCTGCTCCTCTTAGCATGATAAAGAAGATTCAAAGAGAGTGAGATGCCAGCTCCTTTCATTCAGTCAGTAGCTTCAATCATTTCTGGACGTTTTTCAATGGCAAAAATCAATGAATATTGTAAATGCACAAACAGTAATTTCTCCGCATTGCAAGGTGCAATTCTGAAATTTTTTGCTTTTTCCTGCTCCTCTTAGCATGATAAAGAAGATTCAAAGAGAGTGAGATGCCAGCTCCTTTCATTCAGTCAGTAGCTTCAATCATTTCTGGACGTTTTTCAATGGCAAAAATCAATGAATATTGTAAATGCACAAACAGTAATTTCTCCGCATTGCAAGGTGCAAGTCTGAAATTTTTTGCTTTTTCCTGCTCCTCTTAGCATGATAAAGAAGATTCAAAGAGAGTGAGATGCCAGCTACTTTCATTCAGTCAGTAGCTTCAATCATTTCTGGACGTTTTTCAATGGTAAAAATCAATGAATATTGTAAATGCACAAACAGTAATTTCTCCACATTGCAAGGTGCAATTCTGAAATTTTTTGCTTTTTCCTGCTCCTCTTAGCATGATAAAGAAGATTCAAAGAGAGTGAGATGCCAGCTCCTTTCATTCAGTCAGTAGCTTCAAACATTTCTGGTATATGAATAACATGATGTTTTTCAATGGCAAAAATCAATGAATATTGTAAATGCACAAACAGTAATTTCTCCGCATTGCAAGGTGCAATTCTGAAATTTTTTGCTTTTTCCTGCTCCTCTTAGCATGATAAAGAAGATTCAAAGAGAGTGAGATGCCAGCTCCTTTCATTCAGTCAGTAGCTTCAAACATTTCTGGTATATGAATAACATGATGTTTTTCAATGGCAAAAATCAATGAATATTGTAAATGCACAAAGAGTAATTTCTCCGCATTGCAAGGTGCAATTCTGAAATTTTTTGCTTTTTCCTGCTCCTCTTAGCATGATAAAGAAGATTCAAAGAGAGTGAGATGCCAGCTCCTTTCATTCAGTCAGTAGCTTCAATCATTTCTGGACGTTTTTCAATGGCAAAAATCAATGAATATTGTAAATGCACAAACAGTAATTTCTCCGCATTGCAAGGTGCAATTCTGAAATTTTTTGCTTTTTCCTGCTCCTCTTAGCATGATAAAGAAGATTCAAAGAGAGTGAGATGCCAGCTCCTTTCATTCAGTCAGTAGCTTCAATCATTTCTGGACGTTTTTCAATGGCAAAAATCAATGAATATTGTAAATGCACAAACAGTAATTTCTCTGCATTGCAAGGTGCAATTCTGAAATTTTTTGCTTTTTCCTGCTCCTCTTAGCATGATAAAGAAGATTCAAAGAGAGTGAGATGCCAGCTCCTTTCATTCAGTCAGTAGCTACAAACATTTCTGGTATATGAATAACATGATGTTTTTCAATGGCAAAAATCAATGAATATTGTAAATGCACAAACAGTAATTTCTCCGCATTGCAAGGTGCAATTCTGAAATTTTTTGCTTTTTCCTGCTCCTCTTAGCATGATAAAGAAGATTCAAAGAGAGTGAGATGCCAGCTCCTTTCATTCAGTCAGTAGCTTCAATCATTTCTGGACGTTTTTCAATGGCAAAAATCAATGAATATTGTAAATGCACAAACAGTAATTTCTCCGCATTGCAAGGTGCAATTCTGAAATTTTTTGCTTTTTCCTGCTCCTCTTAGCATGATAAAGAAGATTCAAAGAGAGTGAGATGCCAGCTCCTTTCATTCAGTCAGTAGCTTCAATCATTTCTGGACGTTTTTCAATGGCAAAAATCAATGAATATTGTAAATGCACAAACAGTAATTTCTCCGCATTGCAAGGTGCAATTCTGAAATTTTTTGCTTTTTCCTGCTCCTCTTAGCATGACAAAGAAGATTCAAAGAGAGTAAGATGCCAGCTCCTTTCATTCAGTCAGTAGCTTCAATCATTTCTGGTATATGAATAACATGATGTTTTTCAATGGCAAAAATCAATGAATATTGTAAATGCACAAACAGTAATTTCTCCGCATTGCAAGGTGCAATTCTGAAATTTTTTGCTTTTTCCTGCTCCTCTTAGCATGATAAAGAAGATTCAAAGAGAGTGAGATGCCAGCTCCTTTCATTCAGTCAGTAGCTTCAATCATTTCTGGACGTTTTTCAATGGCAAAAATCAATGAATATTGTAAATGCACAAACAGTAATTTCTCCGCATTGCAAGGTGCAATTCTGAAATTTTTTGCTTTTTCCTGCTCCTCTTAGCATGATAAAGAAGATTCAAAGAGAGTGAGATGCCAGCTCCTTTCATTCAGTCAGTAGCTTCAATCATTTCTGGACGTTTTTCAATGGCAAAAATCAATGAATATTGTAAATGCACAAACAGTAATTTCTCCGCATTGCAAGGTGCAATTCTGAAATTTTTTGCTTTTTCCTGCTCCTCTTAGCATGATAAAGAAGATTCAAAGAGAGTGAGATGCCAGCTCCTTTCATTCAGTCAGTAGCTTCAAACATTTCTGGTATATGAATAATATGATGTTTTTCAATGGCAAAAATCAATGAATATTGTAAAAGCACAAACAGTAATTTCTCCGCATTGCAAGGTGCAATTCTGAAATTTTTTGCTTTTTCCTGCTCCTTTTAGCATGATAAAGAAGATTCAAAGAGAGTGAGATGCCAGCTCCTTTCATTCAGTCAGTAGCTTCAATCATTTCTGGACGTTTTTCAATGGCAAAAATCAATGAATATTGTAAATGCACAAACAGTAATTTCTCCGCATTGCAAGGTGCAATTCTGAAATTTTTTGCTTTTTCCTGCTCCTCTTAGCATGATAAAGAAGATTCAAAGAGAGTGAGATGCCAGCTCCTTTCATTCAGTCAGTAGCTTCAATCATTTCTGGTATATGAATAACATGATGTTTTTCAATGGCAAAAATCAATGAATATTGTAAATGCACAAACAGTAATTTCTCCGCATTGCAAGTTGCAATTCTGAAATTTTTTGCTTTTTCCTGCTCCTCTTAGCATGATAAAGAAGATTCAAAGAGAGTGAGATGCCAGCTCCTTTCATTCAGTCAGTAGCTTCAATCATTTCTGGACGTTTTTCAATGGCAAAAATCAATGAATATTGTAAATGCACAAACAGTAATTTCTCCGCATTGCAAGGTGCAATTCTGAAATTTTTTGCTTTTTCCTGCTCCTCTTAGCATGATAAAGAAGATTCAAAGAGAGTGAGATGCCAGCTCCTTTCATTCAGTCAGTAGCTTCAATCATTTCTGGACGTTTTTCAATTACAAAAATCAATGAATATTGTAAATGCACAAACAGTAATTTCTCCGCATTGCAAGGTGCAATTCTGAAATTTTTTGCTTTTTCCTGCTCCTCTTAGCATGATAAAGAAGATTCAAAGAGAGTGAGATGCCAGCTCCTTTCATTCAGTCAGTAGCTTCAAACATTTCTGGTATATGAATAACATGATGTTTTTCAATGGCAAAAATCAATGAATATTGTAAAAGCACAAACAGTAATTTCTCCGCATTGCAAGGTGCAATTCTGAAATTTTTTGCTTTTTCCTGCTCCTCTTAGCATGATAAAGAAGATTCAAAGAGAGTGAGATGCCAGCTCCTTTCATTCAGTCAGTAGCTTCAATCATTTCTGGACGTTTTTCAATGGCAAAAATCAATGAATATTGTAAATGCACAAACAGTAATTTCTCCGCATTGCAAGGTGCAATTCTGAAATTTTTTGCTTTTTCCTGCTCCTCTTAGCATGATAAAGAAGATTCAAAGAGAGTGAGATGCCAGCTCCTTTCATTCAGTCAGTAGCTTCAATCATTTCTGGTATATGAATAACATGATGTTTTTCAATGGCAAAAATCAATGAATATTGTAAATGCACAAACAGTAATTTCTCCACATTGCAAGGTGCAATTCTGAAATTTTTTGCTTTTTCCTGCTCCTCTTAGCATGATAAAGAAGATTCAAAGAGAGTGAGATGCCAGCTCCTTTCATTCAGTCAGTAGCTTCAATCATTTCTGGACGTTTTTCAATGGCAAAAATCAATGAATATTGTAAATGCACAAACAGTAATTTCTCCGCATTGCAAGGTGCAATTCTGAAATTTTTTGCTTTTTCCTGCTCCTCTTAGCATGATAAAGAAGATTCAAAGAGAGTGAGATGCCAGCTCCTTTCATTCAGTCAGTAGCTACAAACATTTCTGGTATATGAATAACATGATGTTTTTCAATGGCAAAAATCAATGAATATTGTAAATGCACAAACAGTAATTTCTCCGCATTGCAAGGTGCAATTCTGAAATTTTTTGCTTTTTCCTGCTCCTCTTAGCATGATAAACAAGATTCAAAGAGAGTGAGATGCCAGCTCCTTTCATTCAGTCAGTAGCTTCAATCATTTCTGGACGTTTTTCAATGGCAAAAATCAATGAATATTGTAAATGCACAAACAGTAATTTCTCCGCATTGCAAGGTGCAATTCTGAAATTTTTTGCTTTTTCCTGCTCCTCTTAGCATGATAAAGAAGATTCAAAGAGAGTGAGATGCCAGCTCCTTTCATTCAGTCAGTAGCTTCAATCATTTCTGGACGTTTTTCAATGGCAAAAATCAATGAATATTGTAAATGCACAAACAGTAATTTCTCCGCATTGCAAGGTGCAATTCTGAAATTTTTTGCTTTTTCCTGCTCCTCTTAGCATGACAAAGAAGATTCAAAGAGAGTAAGATGCCAGCTCCTTTCATTCAGTCAGTAGCTTCAATCATTTCTGGTATATGAATAACATGATGTTTTTCAATGGCAAAAATCAATGAATATTGTAAATGCACAAACAGTAATTTCTCCGCATTGCAAGGTGCAATTCTGAAATTTTTTGCTTTTTCCTGCTCCTCTTAGCATGATAAAGAAGATTCAAAGAGAGTGAGATGCCAGCTCCTTTCATTCAGTCAGTAGCTTCAATCATTTCTGGACGTTTTTCAATGGCAAAAATCAATGAATATTGTAAATGCACAAACAGTAATTTCTCCGCATTGCAAGGTGCAATTCTGAAATTTTTTGCTTTTTCCTGCTCCTCTTAGCATGATAAAGAAGATTCAAAGAGAGTGAGATGCCAGCTCCTTTCATTCAGTCAGTAGCTTCAATCATTTCTGGACGTTTTTCAATGGCAAAAATCAATGAATATTGTAAATGCACAAACAGTAATTTCTCCGCATTGCAAGGTGCAATTCTGAAATTTTTTGCTTTTTCCTGCTCCTCTTAGCATGATAAAGAAGATTCAAAGAGAGTGAGATGCCAGCTCCTTTCATTCAGTCAGTAGCTTCAAACATTTCTGGTATATGAATAATATGATGTTTTTCAATGGCAAAAATCAATGAATATTGTAAAAGCACAAACAGTAATTTCTCCGCATTGCAAGGTGCAATTCTGAAATTTTTTGCTTTTTCCTGCTCCTCTTAGCATGATAAAGAAGATTCAAAGAGAGTGAGATGCCAGCTCCTTTCATTCAGTCAGTAGCTTCAATCATTTCTGGACGTTTTTCAATGGCAAAAATCAATGAATATTGTAAATGCACAAACAGTAATTTCTCCGCATTGCAAGGTGCAATTCTGAAATTTTTTGCTTTTTCCTGCTCCTCTTAGCATGATAAAGAAGATTCAAAGAGAGTGAGATGCCAGCTCCTTTCATTCAGTCAGTAGCTTCAATCATTTCTGGTATATGAATAACATGATGTTTTTCAATGGCAAAAATCAATGAATATTGTAAATGCACAAACAGTAATTTCTCCGCATTGCAAGTTGCAATTCTGAAATTTTTTGCTTTTTCCTGCTCCTCTTAGCATGATAAAGAAGATTAAAAGAGAGTGAGATGCCAGCTCCTTTCATTCAGTCAGTAGCTTCAATCATTTCTGGACGTTTTTCAATGGCAAAAATCAATGAATATTGTAAATGCACAAACAGTAATTTCTCCGCATTGCAAGGTGCAATTCTGAAATTTTTTGCTTTTTCCTGCTCCTCTTAGCATGATAAAGAAGATTCAAAGAGAGTGAGATGCCAGCTCCTTTCATTCAGTCAGTAGCTTCAATCATTTCTGGACGTTTTTCAATGGCAAAAATCAATGAATATTGTAAATGCACAAACAGTAATTTCTCCGCATTGCAAGGTGCAATTCTGAAATTTTTTGCTTTTTCCTGCTCCTCTTAGCATGATAAAGAAGATTCAAAGAGAGTGAGATGCCAGCTCCTTTCATTCAGTCAGTAGCTTCAAACATTTCTGGTATATGAATAACATGATGTTTTTCAATGGCAAAAATCAATGAATATTGTAAAAGCACAAACAGTAATTTCTCCGCATTGCAAGGTGCAATTCTGAAATTTTTTGCTTTTTCCTGCTCCTCTTAGCATGATAAAGAAGATTCAAAGAGAGTGAGATGCCAGCTCCTTTCATTCAGTCAGTAGCTTCAATCATTTCTGGACGTTTTTCAATGGCAAAAATCAATGAATATTGTAAATGCACAAACAGTAATTTCTCCGCATTGCAAGGTGCAATTCTGAAATTTTTTGCTTTTTCCTGCTCCTCTTAGCATGATAAAGAAGATTCAAAGAGAGTGAGATGCCAGCTCCTTTCATTCAGTCAGTAGCTTCAATCATTTCTGGTATATGAATAACATGATGTTTTTCAATGGCAAAAATCAATGAATATTGTAAATGCACAAACAGTAATTTCTCCACATTGCAAGGTGCAATTCTGAAATTTTTTGCTTTTTCCTGCTCCTCTTAGCATGATAAAGAAGATTCAAAGAGAGTGATATGCCAGCTCCTTTCATTCAGTCAGTAGCTTCAATCATTTCTGGACGTTTTTCAATGGCAAAAATCAATGAATATTGTAAATGCACAAACAGTAATTTCTCCGCATTGCAAGGTGCAATTCTGAAATTTTTTGCTTTTTCCTGCTCCTCTTAGCATGATAAAGAAGATTCAAAGAGAGTGAGATGCCAGCTCCTTTCATTCAGTCAGTAGCTACAAACATTTCTGGTATATGAATAACATGATGTTTTTCAATGGCAAAAATCAATGAATATTGTAAATGCACAAACAGTAATTTCTCCGCATTGCAAGGTGCAATTCTGAAATTTTTTGCTTTTTCCTGCTCCTCTTAGCATGATAAAGAAGATTCAAAGAGAGTGAGATGCCAGCTCCTTTCATTCAGTCAGTAGCTTCAAACATTTCTGGTATATGAATAATATGATGTTTTTCAATGGCAAAAATCAATGAATATTGTAAAAGCACAAACAGTAATTTCTCCGCATTGCAAGGTGCAATTCTGAAATTTTTTGCTTTTTCCTGCTCCTCTTAGCATGATAAAGAAGATTCAAAGAGAGTGAGATGCCAGCTCCTTTCATTCAGTCAGTAGCTTCAATCATTTCTGGACGTTTTTCAATGGCAAAAATCAATGAATATTGTAAATGCACAAACAGTAATTTCTCCGCATTGCAAGGTGCAATTCTGAAATTTTTTGCTTTTTCCTGCTCCTCTTAGCATGATAAAGAAGATTCAAAGAGAGTGAGATGCCAGCTCCTTTCATTCAGTCAGTAGCTTCAATCATTTCTGGTATATGAATAACATGATGTTTTTCAATGGCAAAAATCAATGAATATTGTAAATGCACAAACAGTAATTTCTCCGCATTGCAAGTTGCAATTCTGAAATTTTTTGCTTTTTCCTGCTCCTCTTAGCATGATAAAGAAGATTCAAAGAGAGTGAGATGCCAGCTCCTTTCATTCAGTCAGTAGCTTCAATCATTTCTGGACGTTTTTCAATGGCAAAAATCAATGAATATTGTAAATGCACAAACAGTAATTTCTCCGCATTGCAAGGTGCAATTCTGAAATTTTTTGCTTTTTCCTGCTCCTCTTAGCATGATAAAGAAGATTCAAAGAGAGTGAGATGCCAGCTCCTTTCATTCAGTCAGTAGCTTCAATCATTTCTGGACGTTTTTCAATGGCAAAAATCAATGAATATTGTAAATGCACAAACAGTAATTTCTCCGCATTGCAAGGTGCAATTCTGAAATTTTTTGCTTTTTCCTGCTCCTCTTAGCATGATAAAGAAGATTCAAAGAGAGTGAGATGCCAGCTCCTTTCATTCAGTCAGTAGCTTCAAACATTTCTGGTATATGAATAACATGATGTTTTTCAATGGCAAAAATCAATGAATATTGTAAAAGCACAAACAGTAATTTCTCCGCATTGCAAGGTGCAATTCTGAAATTTTTTGCATTTTCCTGCTCCTCTTAGCATGATAAAGAAGATTCAAAGAGAGTGAGATGCCAGCTCCTTTCATTCAGTCAGTAGCTTCAATCATTTCTGGACGTTTTTCAATGGCAAAAATCAATGAATATTGTAAATGCACAAACAGTAATTTCTCCGCATTGCAAGGTGCAATTCTGAAATTTTTTGCTTTTTCCTGCTCCTCTTAGCATGATAAAGAAGATTCAAAGAGAGTGAGATGCCAGCTCCTTTCATTCAGTCAGTAGCTTCAATCATTTCTGGTATATGAATAACATGATGTTTTTCAATGGCAAAAATCAATGAATATTGTAAATGCACAAACAGTAATTTCTCCACATTGCAAGGTGCAATTCTGAAATTTTTTGCTTTTTCCTGCTCCTCTTAGCATGATAAAGAAGATTCAAAGAGAGTGAGATGCCAGCTCCTTTCATTCAGTCAGTAGCTTCAATCATTTCTGGACGTTTTTCAATGGCAAAAATCAATGAATATTGTAAATGCACAAACAGTAATTTCTCCGCATTGCAAGGTGCAATTCTGAAATTTTTTGCTTTTTCCTGCTCCTCTTAGCATGATAAAGAAGATTCAAAGAGAGTGAGATGCCAGCTCCTTTCATTCAGTCAGTAGCTACAAACATTTCTGGTATATGAATAACATGATGTTTTTCAATGGCAAAAATCAATGAATATTGTAAATGCACAAACAGTAATTTCTCCGCATTGCAAGGTGCAATTCTGAAATTTTTTGCTTTTTCCTGCTCCTCTTAGCATGATAAACAAGATTCAAAGAGAGTGAGATGCCAGCTCCTTTCATTCAGTCAGTAGCTTCAATCATTTCTGGACGTTTTTCAATGGCAAAAATCAATGAATATTGTAAATGCACAAACAGTAATTTCTCCGCATTGCAAGGTGCAATTCTGAAATTTTTTGCTTTTTCCTGCTCCTCTTAGCATGATAAAGAAGATTCAAAGAGAGTGAGATGCCAGCTCCTTTCATTCAGTCAGTAGCTTCAATCATTTCTGGACGTTTTTCAATGGCAAAAATCAATGAATATTGTAAATGCACAAACAGTAATTTCTCCGCATTGCAAGGTGCAATTCTGAAATTTTTTGCTTTTTCCTGCTCCTCTTAGCATGACAAAGAAGATTCAAAGAGAGTAAGATGCCAGCTCCTTTCATTCAGTCAGTAGCTTCAATCATTTCTGGTATATGAATAACATGATGTTTTTCAATGGCAAAAATCAATGAATATTGTAAATGCACAAACAGTAATTTCTCCGCATTGCAAGGTGCAATTCTGAAATTTTTTGCTTTTTCCTGCTCCTCTTAGCATGATAAAGAAGATTCAAAGAGAGTGAGATGCCAGCTCCTTTCATTCAGTCAGTAGCTTCAATCATTTCTGGACGTTTTTCAATGGCAAAAATCAATGAATATTGTAAATGCACAAACAGTAATTTCTCCGCATTGCAAGGTGCAATTCTGAAATTTTTTGCTTTTTCCTGCTCCTCTTAGCATGATAAAGAAGATTCAAAGAGAGTGAGATGCCAGCTCCTTTCATTCAGTCAGTAGCTTCAATCATTTCTGGACGTTTTTCAATGGCAAAAATCAATGAATATTGTAAATGCACAAACAGTAATTTCTCCGCATTGCAAGGTGCAATTCTGAAATTTTTTGCTTTTTCCTGCTCCTCTTAGCATGATAAAGAAGATTCAAAGAGAGTGAGATGCCAGCTCCTTTCATTCAGTCAGTAGCTTCAAACATTTCTGGTATATGAATAATATGATGTTTTTCAATGGCAAAAATCAATGAATATTGTAAAAGCACAAACAGTAATTTCTCCGCATTGCAAGGTGCAATTCTGAAATTTTTTGCTTTTTCCTGCTCCTCTTAGCATGATAAAGAAGATTCAAAGAGAGTGAGATGCCAGCTCCTTTCATTCAGTCAGTAGCTTCAATCATTTCTGGACGTTTTTCAATGGCAAAAATCAATGAATATTGTAAATGCACAAACAGTAATTTCTCCGCATTGCAAGGTGCAATTCTGAAATTTTTTGCTTTTTCCTGCTCCTCTTAGCATGATAAAGAAGATTCAAAGAGAGTGAGATGCCAGCTCCTTTCATTCAGTCAGTAGCTTCAATCATTTCTGGTATATGAATAACATGATGTTTTTCAATGGCAAAAATCAATGAATATTGTAAATGCACAAACAGTAATTTCTCCGCATTGCAAGTTGCAATTCTGAAATTTTTTGCTTTTTCCTGCTCCTCTTAGCATGATAAAGAAGATTCAAAGAGAGTGAGATGCCAGCTCCTTTCATTCAGTCAGTAGCTTCAATCATTTCTGGACGTTTTTCAATGGCAAAAATCAATGAATATTGTAAATGCACAAACAGTAATTTCTCCGCATTGCAAGGTGCAATTCTGAAATTTTTTGCTTTTTCCTGCTCCTCTTAGCATGATAAAGAAGATTCAAAGAGAGTGAGATGCCAGCTCCTTTCATTCAGTCAGTAGCTTCAATCATTTCTGGACGTTTTTCAATGGCAAAAATCAATGAATATTGTAAATGCACAAACAGTAATTTCTCCGCATTGCAAGGTGCAATTCTGAAATTTTTTGCTTTTTCCTGCTCCTCTTAGCATGATAAAGAAGATTCAAAGAGAGTGAGATGCCAGCTCCTTTCATTCAGTCAGTAGCTTCAAACATTTCTGGTATATGAATAACATGATGTTTTTCAATGGCAAAAATCAATGAATATTGTAAAAGCACAAACAGTAATTTCTCCGCATTGCAAGGTGCAATTCTGAAATTTTTTGCTTTTTCCTGCTCCTCTTAGCATGATAAAGAAGATTCAAAGAGAGTGAGATGCCAGCTCCTTTCATTCAGTCAGTAGCTTCAATCATTTCTGGACGTTTTTCAATGGCAAAAATCAATGAATATTGTAAATGCACAAACAGTAATTTCTCCGCATTGCAAGGTGCAATTCTGAAATTTTTTGCTTTTTCCTGCTCCTCTTAGCATTTTGAAGCTACTGACTGAATGAAAGGAGCTGACATCTCACTCTCTTTGAATCTTCTTTATCATGCTAAGAGGAGCAGGAAAAAGCAAAAAATTTCAGAATTGCACCTTGCAATGCAGAGAAATTACTGTTTGTGCATTTACAATATTCATTGATTTTTGCCATTGAAAAACGTCCAGAAATGATTGAAGCTACTGACTGAATGAAAGGAGCTGGCATCTCACTCTCTTTGAATCTTCTTTATCATGCTAAGAGGAGCAGGAAAAAGCAAAAAATTTCAGAATTGCACCTTGCAATGCGGAGAAATTACTGTTTGTGCATTTACAATATTCATTGATTTTTGCCATTGAAAAACATCATGTTATTCATATACCAGAAATGTTTGAAGCTACTGACTGAATAAAAGGAGCTGGCATCTCACTCTCTTTGAATCTTCTTTATCATGCTAAGAGGAGCAGGAAAAAGCAAAAAATTTCAGAATTGCACCTTGCAATGCGGAGAAATTACTGTTTGTGCATTTACAATATTCATTGATTTTTGCCATTGAAAAACATCATGTTATTCATATACCAGAAATGTTTGAAGCTACTGACTGAATGAAAGGAGCTGGCATCTCACTCTCTTTGAATCTTCTTTATCATGCTAAGAGGAGCAGGAAAAAGCAAAAAATTTCAGAATTGCACCTTGCAATGTGGAGAAATTACTGTGCATTTACAATATTCATTGATTTTTACCATTGAAAAACGTCCAGAAATGATTGAAGCTACTGACTGAATGAAAGTAGCTGGCATCTCACTCTCTTTGAATCTTCTTTATCATGCTAAGAGGAGCAGGAAAAAGCAAAAAATTTCAGACTTGCACCTTGCAATGCGGAGAAATTGCTGTTTGTGCATTTACAATATTCATTGATTTTTGCCATTGAAAAACATCATGTTATTCATATACCAGAAATGTTTGAAGCTACTGACTGAATGAAAGGAGCTGGCATCTCACTCTCTTTGAATCTTCTTTATCATGCTAAGAGGAGCAGGAAAAAGCAAAAAATTTCAGAATTGCACCTTGCAATGCGGAGAAATTACTGTTTGTGCATTTACAATATTCATTGATTTTTGCCATTGAAAAACGTCCAGAAATGATTGAAGCTACTGACTGAATGAAAGGAGCTGGCATCTCACTCTCTTTGAATCTTCTTTATCATGCTAAGAGGAGCAGGAAAAAGCAAAAAATTTCAGAATTGCACCTTGCAATGCGGAGAAATTACTGTTTGTGCATTTACAATATTCATTGATTTTTGCCATTGAAAAACGTCCAGAAATGATTGAAAGTACTGACTGAATGAAAGGAGCTGGCATCTCACTCTCTTTGAATCTTCTTTATCATGCTAAGAGGAGCAGGAAAAAGCAAAAAATTTCAGAATTGCACCTTGCAATGCGGAGAAATTACTGTTTGTGCATTTACAATATTCATTGATTTTTGCCATTGAAAAACGTCCAGAAATGATTGAAGCTACTGACTGAATGAAAGGAGCTGGCATCTCACTCTCTTTGAATCTTCTTTATCATGCTAAGAGGAGCAGGAAAAAGTAAAAAATTTCAGAATTGCACCTTGCAATGCGGAGAAATTACTGTTTGTGCATTTACAATATTCATTGATTTTTGCCATTGAAAAACGTCCAGAAATGATTGAAGCTACTGACTGAATGAAAGGAGCTGGCATCTCACTCTCTTTGAATCTTCTTTATCATGCTAAGAGGAGCAGGAAAAAGCAAAAAATTTCACAATTGCACCTTGCAATGCGGAGAAATTACTGTTTGTGCATTTACAATATTCATTGATTTTTGCCATTGAAAAACGTCCAGAAATGATTGAAGCTACTGACTGAATGAAAGGAGCTGGCATCTCACTCTCTTTGAATCTTCTTTATCATGCTAAGAGGAGCAGGAAAAAGCAAAAAATTTCACAATTGCACCTTGCAATGCGGAGAAATTACTGTTTGTGCATTTACAATATTCATTGATTTTTGCCATTGAAAAACATCATGTTATTCATATACCAGAAATGTTTGAAGCTACTGACTGAATGAAAGGAGCTGGCATCTCACTCTCTTTGAATCTTCTTTATCATGCTAAGAGGAGCAGGAAAAAGCAAAAAATTTCAGAATTGCACCTTGCAATGCGGAGAATTTACTGTTTGTGCATTTACAATATTCATTGATTTTTGCCATTGAAAACATCATGTTATTCATATACCAGAAATGTTTGAAGCTACTGACTGAATGAAAGGAGCTGGCATCTCACTCTCTTTGAATCTTCTTTATCATGCTAAGAGGAGCAGGAAAAAGCAAAAAATTTCAGAATTGCACCTTGCAATGTGGAGAAATTACTGTTTGTGCATTTACAATATTCATTGATTTTTACCATTGAAAAACGTCCAGAAATGATTGAAGCTACTGACTGAATGAAAGTAGCTGGCATCTCACTCTCTTTGAATCTTCTTTATCATGCTAAGAGGAGCAGGAAAAAGCAAAAAATTTCAGACTTGCACCTTGCAATGCGGAGAAATTACTGTTTGTGCATTTACAATATTCATTGATTTTTGCCATTGAAAAACATCATGTTATTCATATACCAGAAATGTTTGAAGCTACTGACTGAATGAAAGGAGCTGTCATCTCACTCTCTTTGAATCTTCTTTATCATGCTAAGAGGAGCAGGAAAAAGCAAAAAATTTCAGAATTGCACCTTGCAATGCGGAGAAATTACTGTTTGTGCATTTACAATATTCATTGATTTTTGCCATTGAAAAACGTCCAGAAATGATTGAAGCTACTGACTGAATGAAAGGAGCTGGCATCTCACTCTCTTTGAATCTTCTTTATCATGCTAAGAGGAGCAGGAAAAAGCAAAAAATTTCAGAATTGCACCTTGCAATGCGGAGAAATTACTGTTTGTGCATTTACAATATTCATTGATTTTTGCCATTGAAAAACGTCCAGAAATGATTGAAGCTACTGACTGAATGAAAGGAGCTGGCATCTCACTCTCTTTGAATCTTCTTTATCATGCTAAGAGGAGCAGGAAAAAGCAAAAAATTTCACAATTGCACCTTGCAATGCGGAGAAATTACTGTTTGTGCATTTACAATATTCATTGATTTTTGCCATTGAAAAACATGTTATTCATATACCAGAAATGTTTGAAGCTACTGACTGAATGAAAGAAGCTGGCACCTCACTCTCTTTGAATCTTCTTTATCATGCTAAGAGGAGCAGGAAAAAGCAAAAAATTTCAGAATTGCACTTTGCAATGCGGAGAAATTACTGTTTGTGCATTTACAATATTCATTGATTTTTGCCATTGAAAAACATCATGTTATTCATATACCAGAAATGATTGAAGCTACTGACTGAATGAAAGGAGCTGGCATCTCACTCTCTTTGAATCTTCTTTATCATGCTAAGAGGAGCAGGAAAAAGTAAAAAATTTCAGAATTGCACCTTGCAATGCGGAGAAATTACAGTTTGTGCATTTACAATATTCATTGATTTTTGCCATTGAAAAACATCCAGAAATGATTGAAGCTACTGACTGAATGAAAGGAGCTGGCATCTCACTCTCTTTGAATCTTCTTTATCATGCTAAGAGGAGCAGGAAAAAGCAAAAAATTTCAGAATTGCACCTTGCAATGCGGAGAAATTACTGTTTGTGCATTTACAATATTCATTGATTTTTGCCATTGAAAAACATCATGTTATTCATATACCAGAAATGTTTGAAGCTACTGACTGAATGAAAGGAGCTGGCATCTCACTCTCTTTGAATCTTCATTATCATGCTAAGAGGAGCAGGAATAAGCAAAAAATTTCAGAATTGCACCTTGCAATGTGGAGAAATTACTGTTTGTGCATTTACAATATTCATTGATTTTTAACATTGAAAAACGTCCAGAAATGATTCAATCTACTGACTGAATGAAAGTAGCTGGCATCTCACTCTCTTTGAATCTTCTTTATCATGCTAAGAGGAGCAGGACAAAGCAAAAAATTTCAGACTTGCACCTTGCAATGCGGAGAAATTACTGTTTGTGCATTTACAATATTCATTGATTTTTGCCATTGACAAACATCATGTTATTCATATACCAGAAATGTTTGAAGCTACTGACTGAATGAAAGGAGCTGGCATCTCACTCTCTTTGAATCTTCTTTATCATGCT
Source organism: Phyllobates terribilis (assembly GCF_046119375.1). Lineage (NCBI taxonomy): Eukaryota > Metazoa > Chordata > Amphibia > Anura > Dendrobatidae > Phyllobates > Phyllobates terribilis. Next base: position 58,314 of record NW_027365535.1, on the reverse strand, counting down.
AAGAGGAGCAGGAAAAAGCAAAAAATTTCAGAATTGCACCTTGCAATGCGGAGAATTTACTGTTTGTGCATTTACAATATTCATTGATTTTTGCCATTGAAAACATCATGTTATTCATATACCAGAAATGTTTGAAGCTACTGACTGAATGAAAGGAGCTGGCATCTCACTCTCTTTGAATCTTCTTTATCATGCTAAGAGGAGCAGGAAAAAGCAAAAAATTTCAGAATTGCACCTTGCAATGTGGAGAAATTACTGTTTGTGCATTTACAATATTCATTGATTTTTACCATTGAAAAACGTCCAGAAATGATTGAAGCTACTGACTGAATGAAAGTAGCTGGCATCTCACTCTTTGAATCTTCTTTATCATGCTAAGAGGAGCAGGAAAAAGCAAAAAATTTCAGACTTGCACCTTGCAATGCGGAGAAATTACTGTTTGTGCATTTACAATATTCATTGATTTTTGCCATTGAAAAACATCATGTTATTCATATACCAGAAATGTTTGAAGCTACTGACTGAATGAAAGGAGCTGGCATCTCACTCTCTTTGAATCTTCTTTATCATGCTAAGAGGAGCAGGAAAAAGCAAAAAATTTCAGAATTGCACCTTGCAATGCGGAGAAATTACTGTTTGTGCATTTACAATATTCATTGATTTTTGCCATTGAAAAACGTCCAGAAATGATTGAAGCTACTGACTGAATGAAAGGAGCTGGCATCTCACTCTCTTTGAATCTTCTTTATCATGCTAAGAGGAGCAGGAAAAAGCAAAAAATTTCAGAATTGCACCTTGCAATGCGGAGAAATTACTGTTTGTGCATTTACAATATTCATTGATTTTTGCCATTGAAAAACGTCCAGAAATGATTGAAGCTACTGACTGAATGAAAGGAGCTGGCATCTCACTCTCTTTGAATCTTGTTTATCATGCTAAGAGGAGCAGGAAAAAGCAAAAAATTTCAGACTTGCACCTTGCAATGCGGAGAAATTACTGTTTGTGCATTTACAATATTCATTGATTTTTGCCATTGAAAAACATCATGTTATTCATATACCAGAAATGTTTGAAGCTACTGACTGAATGAAAGGAGCTGGCATCTCACTCTCTTTGAATCTTCTTTATCATGCTAAGAGGAGCAGGAAAAAGCAAAAAATTTCAGAATTGCACCTTGCAATGTGGAGAAATTACTGTTTGTGCATTTACAATATTCATTGACTTTTACCATTGAAAAACGTCCAGAAATGATTGAAGCTACTGACTGAATGAAAGTAGCTGGCATCTCACTCTCTTTGAATCTTCTTTATCATGCTAAGAGGAGCAGGAAAAAGCAAAAAATTTCAGACTTGCACCTTGCAATGCGGAGAAATTACTGTTTGTGCATTTACAATATTCATTGATTTTTGCCATTGAAAAACATCATGTTATTCATATACCAGAAATGTTTGAAGCTACTGACTGAATGAAAGGAGCTGGCATCTCACTCTCTTTGAATCTTCTTTATCATGCTAAGAGGAGCAGGAAAAAGCAAAAAATTTCAGAATTGCACCTTGCAATGCGGAGAAATTACTGTTTGTGCATTTACAATATTCATTGATTTTTGCCATTGAAAAACATCATGTTATTCATATACCAGAAATGTTTGAAGCTACTGACTGAATGAAAGGAGCTGGCATCTCACTCTCTTTGAATCTTCTTTATCATGCTAAGAGGAGCAGGAAAAAGCAAAAAATTTCAGAATTGCACCTTGCAATGTGGAGAAATTACTGTTTGTGCATTTACAATATTCATTGATTTTTACCATTGAAAAACGTCCAGAAATGATTGAAGCTACTGACTGAATGAAAGTAGCTGGCATCTCACTCTCTTTGAATCTTCTTTATCATGCTAAGAGGAGCAGGAAAAAGCAAAAAATTTCAGACTTGCACCTTGCAATGCGGAGAAATTACTGTTTGTGCATTTACAATATTCATTGATTTTTGCCATTGAAAAACATCATGTTATTCATATACCAGAAATGTTTGAAGCTACTGACTGAATGAAAGGAGCTGGCATCTCACTCTCTTTGAATCTTCTTTATCATGCTAAGAGGAGCAGGAAAAAGCAAAAAATTTCAGAATTGCACCTTGCAATGCGGAGAAATTACTGTTTGTGCATTTACAATATTCATTGATTTTTGCCATTGAAAAACATCATGTTATTCATATACCAGAAATGATTGAAGCTACTGACTGAATGAAAGGAGCTGGCATCTCACTCTCTTTGAATCTTCTTTATCATGCTAAGAGGAGCAGGAAAAAGTAAAAAATTTCAGAATTGCACCTTGCAATGCGGAGAAATTACTGTTTGTGCATTTATAATATTCAATGATTTTTGCCATTGAAAAACGTCCAGAAATGATTGAAGCTACTGACTGAACGAAAGGAGCTGGCATCTCACTCTCTTTGAATCTTCTTTATCATGCTAAGAGGAGCAGGAAAAAGCAAAAAATTTCAGAATTGCACCTTGCAATGCGGAGAAATTACTGTTTGTGCATTTACAATATTCATTGATTTTTGCCATTGAAAAACATCCAGAAATGATTGAAGCTACTGACTGAATGAAAGGAGCTGGCATCTCACTCTCTTTGAATCTTCTTTATCATGCTAAGAGGAGCAGGAAAAAGCAAAAAATTTCAGAATTGCACCTTGCAATGCGGAGAAATTACTGTTTGTGCATTTACAATATTCATTGATTTTTGCCATTGAAAAACATCATGTTATTCATATACCAGAAATGTTTGAAGCTACTGACTGAATGAAAGGAGCTGACATCTCACTCTCTTTGAATCTTCTTTATCATGCTAAGAGGAGCAGGAAAAAGCAAAAAATTTCAGAATTGCACCTTGCAATGCGGAGAAATTACTGTTTGTGCATTTACAATATTCATTGATTTTTGCCATTGAAAAACGTCCAGAAATGATTGAAGCTACTGACTGAATGAAAGGAGCTGGCATCTCACTCTCTTTGAATCTTCTTTATCATGCTAAGAGGAGCAGGAAAAAGCAAAAAATTTCAGAATTGCACCTTGCAATGCGGAGAAATTACTGTTTGTGCATTTACAATATTCATTGATTTTTGCCATTGAAAAACATCATGTTATTCATATACCAGAAATGTTTGAAGCTACTGACTGAATGAAAGGAGCTGACATCTCACTCTCTTTGAATCTTCTTTATCATGCTAAGAGGAGCAGGAAAAAGCAAAAAATTTCAGAATTGCACCTTGCAATGCGGAGAAATTACTGTTTGTGCATTTACAATATTCATTGATTTTTGCCATTGAAAAACGTCCAGAAATGATTGAAGCTACTGACTGAATGAAAGGAGCTGGCATCTCACTCTCTTTGAATCTTCTTTATCATGCTAAGAGGAGCAGGAAAAAGCAAAAAATTTCAGAATTGCACCTTGCAATGCGGAGAAATTACTGTTTGTGCATTTACAATATTCATTGATTTTTGCCATTGAAAAACATTTTATTCATATACCAGAAATGTTTGAAGCTACTGACTGAATGAAAGGAGCTGGCACCTCACTCTCTTTGAATCTTCTTTATCATGCTAAGAGGAGCGGGAAAAAGCAAAAAATTTCAGAATTGCACCTTGCAATGCGGAGAAATTACTGTTTGTGCATTTATAATATTCAATGATTTTTGCCATTGAAAAACATCCAGAAATGATTGAAGCTACTGACTGAACGAAAGGAGCTGGCATCTCACTCTCTTTGAATCTTCTTTATCATGCTAAGAGGAGCAGGAAAAAGCAAAAAATTTCAGAATTGCACCTTGCAATGCGGAGAAATTACTGTTTGTGCATTTACAATATTCATTGATTTTTGCCATTGAAAAACATCCAGAAATGATTGAAGCTACTGACTGAATGAAAGGAGCTTGGCATCTCACTCTCTTTGAATCTTCTTTATCATGCTAAGAGGAGCAGGAAAAAGCAAAAAATTTCAGAATTGCACCTTGCAATGCGGAGAAATTACTGTTTGTGCATTTACAATATTCATTGATTTTTGCCATTGAAAAACATCATGTTATTCATATACCAGAAATGTTTGAAGCTACTGACTGAATGAAAGGAGCTGACATCTCACTCTCTTTGAATCTTCTTTATCATGCTAAGAGGAGCAGGAAAAAGCAAAAAATTTCAGAATTGCACCTTGCAATGCGGAGAAATTACAGTTTGTGCATTTACAATAGTCATTGATTTTTGCCATTGAAAAACATCCAGAAATGATTGAAGCTACTGACTGAATGAAAGGAGCTGGCATCTCACTCTCTTTGAATCTTCTTTATCATGCTAAGAGGAGCAGGAAAAAGCAAAAAATTTCAGAATAGCACCTTGCAATGCGGAGAAATTACTGTTTGTGCATTTACAATATTCATTGATTTTTGCCATTGAAAAACATCATGTTATTCATATACCAGAAATGTTTGAAGCTACTGACTGAATGAAAGGAGCTGGCATCTCACTCTCTTTGAATCTTCTTTATCATGCTAAGAGGAGCAGGAAAAAGCAAAAAATTTCAGAATTGCACCTTGCAATGTGGAGAAATTACTGTTTGTGCATTTACAATATTCATTGATTTTTACCATTGAAAAACGTCCAGAAATGATTGAAGCTACTGACTGAATGAAAGTAGCTGGCATCTCACTCTCTTTGAATCTTCTTTATCATGCTAAGAGGAGCAGGAAAAAGCAAAAAATTTCAGACTTGCACCTTGCAATGCGGAGAAATTACTGTTTGTGCATTTATAATATTCAATGATTTTTGCCATTGAAAAACGTCCAGAAATGATTGAAGCTACTGACTGAACGAAAGGAGCTGGCATCTCACTCTCTTTGAATCTTCTTTATCATGCTAAGAGGAGCAGGAAAAAGCAAAAAATTTCAGAATTGCACCTTGCAATGCGGAGAAATTACTGTTTGTGCATTTACAATATTCATTGATTTTTGCCATTGAAAAACATCCAGAAATGATTGAAGCTACTGACTGAATGAAAGGAGCTGGCATCTCACTCTCTTTGAATCTTCTTTATCATGCTAAGAGGAGCAGGAAAAAGCAAAAAATTTCAGAATTGCACCTTGCAATGCGGAGAAATTACTGTTTGTGCATTTACAATATTCATTGATTTTTGCCATTGAAAAACATCATGTTATTCATATACCAGAAATGTTTGAAGCTACTGACTGAATGAAAGGAGCTGACATCTCACTCTCTTTGAATCTTCTTTATCATGCTAAGAGGAGCAGGAAAAAGCAAAAAATTTCAGAATTGCACCTTGCAATGCGGAGAAATTACTGTTTGTGCATTTACAATATTCATTGATTTTTGCCATTGAAAAACGTCCAGAAATGATTGAAGCTACTGACTGAATGAAAGGAGCTGGCATCTCACTCTCTTTGAATCTTCTTTATCATGCTAAGAGGAGCAGGAAAAAGCAAAAAATTTCAGAATTGCACCTTGCAATGCGGAGAAATTACTGTTTGTGCATTTACAATATTCATTGATTTTTGCCATTGAAAAACATGTTATTCATATACCAGAAATGTTTGAAGCTACTGACTGAATGAAAGGAGCTGGCACCTCACTCTCTTTGAATCTTCTTTATCATGCTAAGAGGAGCGGGAAAAAGCAAAAAATTTCAGAATTGCACCTTGCAATGCGGAGAAATTACTGTTTGTGCATTTATAATATTCAATGATTTTTGCCATTGAAAAACGTCCAGAAATGATTGAAGCTACTGACTGAACGAAAGGAGCTGGCATCTCACTCTCTTTGAATCTTCTTTATCATGCTAAGAGGAGCAGGAAAAAGCAAAAAATTTCAGAATTGCACCTTGCAATGCGGAGAAATTACTGTTTGTGCATTTACAATATTCATTGATTTTTGCCATTGAAAAACATCCAGAAATGATTGAAGCTACTGACTGAATGAAAGGAGCTGGCATCTCACTCTCTTTGAATCTTCTTTATCATGCTAAGAGGAGCAGGAAAAAGCAAAAAATTTCAGAATTGCACCTTGCAATGCGGAGAAATTACTGTTTGTGCATTTACAATATTCATTGATTTTTGCCATTGAAAAACATCATGTTATTCATATACCAGAAATGTTTGAAGCTACTGACTGAATGAAAGGAGCTGACATCTCACTCTCTTTGAATCTTCTTTATCATGCTAAGAGGAGCAGGAAAAAGCAAAAAATTTCAGAATTGCACCTTGCAATGCGGAGAAATTACTGTTTGTGCATTTACAATATTCATTGATTTTTGCCATTGAAAAACGTCCAGAAATGATTGAAGCTACTGACTGAATGAAAGGAGCTGGCATCTCACTCTCTTTGAATCTTCTTTATCATGCTAAGAGGAGCAGGAAAAAGCAAAAAATTTCAGAATTGCACCTTGCAATGCGGAGAAATTACTGTTTGTGCATTTACAATATTCATTGATTTTTGCCATTGAAAAACATGTTATTCATATACCAGAAATGTTTGAAGCTACTGACTGAATGAAAGGAGCTGGCACCTCACTCTCTTTGAATCTTCTTTATCATGCTAAGAGCAGCGGGAAAAAGCAAAAAATTTCAGAATTGCACCTTGCAATGCGGAGAAATTACTGTTTGTGCATTTACAATATTCATTGATTTTTGCCATTGAAAAACGTCCAGAAATGATTGAAGGTACTGACTGAATGAAAGGAGCTGTCATCTCACTCTCTTTGAATCTTCTTTATCATGCTAAGAGGAGCAGGAAAAAGCAAAAAATTTCCGAATTGCACCTTGCAATGCGGAGAAATTACTGTTTGTGCATTTACAATATTCATTGGTTTTTGCCATTGAAAAACGTCCAGAAATGATTGAAGCTACTGACTGAATGAAAGGAGCTGGCATCTCACTCTCTTTGAATCTTCTTTATCATGCTAAGAGGAGCAGGAAAAAGCAAAAAATTTCAGAATTGCACCTTGCAATGCGGAGAAATTACTGTTTGTGCATTTACAATATTCATTGATTTTTGCCATTGAAAAACATCATGTTATTCATATACCAGAAATGTTTGAAGCTACTGACTGAATGAAAGGAGCTGGCATCTCACTCTCTTTGAATCTTCTTTATCATGCTAAGAGGAGCAGGAAAAAGCAAAAAATTTCAGAATTGCACCTTGCAATGTGGAGAAATTACTGTTTGTGCATTTACAATATTCATTGATTTTTACCATTGAAAAACGTCCAGAAATGATTGAAGCTACTGACTGAATGAAAGTAGCTGGCATCTCACTCTCTTTGAATCTTCTTTATCATGCTAAGAGGAGCAGGAAAAAGCAAAAAATTTCAGACTTGCACCTTGCAATGCGGAGAAATTACTGTTTGTGCATTTACAATATTCATTGATTTTTGCCATTGAAAAACATCATGTTATTCATATACCAGAAATGTTTGAAGCTACTGACTGAATGAAAGGAGCTGGCATCTCACTCTCTTTGAATCTTCTTTATCATGCTAAGAGGAGCAGGAAAAAGTATAAAATTTCAGAATTGCACCTTGCAATGCGGAGAAATTAGTTTGTGCATTTATAATATTCAATGATTTTTGCCATTGAAAAACGTCCAGAAATGATTGAAGCTACTGACTGAACGAAAGGAGCTGGCATCTCACTCTCTTTGAATCTTCTTTATCATGCTAAGAGGAGCAGGAAAAAGCAAAAAATTTCAGAATTGCACCTTGCAATGCGGAGAAATTACTGTTTGTGCATTTACAATATTCATTGATTTTTGCCATTGAAAAACATCCAGAAATGATTGAAGCTACTGACTGAATGAAAGGAGCTGGCATCTCACTCTCTTTGAATCTTCTTTATCATGCTAAGAGGAGCAGGAAAAAGCAAAAAATTTCAGAATTGCACCTTGCAATGCGGAGAAATTACTGTTTGTGCATTTACAATATTTATTGATTTTTGCCATTGAAAAACATCATGTTATTCATATACCAGAAATGTTTGAAGCTACTGACTGAATGAAAGGAGCTGACATCTCACTCTCTTTGAATCTTCTTTATCATGCTAAGAGGAGCAGGAAAAAGCAAAAAATTTCAGAATTGCACCTTGCAATGCGGAGAAATTACTGTTTGTGCATTTACAATATTCATTGATTTTTGCCATTGAAAAACGTCCAGAAATGATTGAAGCTACTGACTGAATGAAAGGAGCTGGCATCTCACTCTCTTTGAATCTTCTTTATCATGCTAAGAGGAGCAGGAAAAAGCAAAAAATTTCAGAATTGCACCTTGCAATGCGGAGAAATTACTGTTTGTGCATTTACAATATTCATTGATTTTTGCCATTGAAAAACATGTTATTCATATACCAGAAATGTTTGAAGCTACTGACTGAATGAAAGGAGCTGGCACCTCACTCTCATTGAATCTTCTTTATCATGCTAAGAGGAGCGGGAAAAAGCAAAAAATTTCAGAATTGCACCTTGCAATGCGGAGAAATTACTGTTTGTGCATTTATAATATTCAATGATTTTTGCCATTGAAAAACGTCCAGAAATGATTGAAGCTACTGACTGAACGAAAGGAGCTGGCATCTCACTCTCTTTGAATCTTCTTTATCATGCTAAGAGGAGCAGGAAAAAGCAAAAAATTTCAGAATTGCACCTTGCAATGCGGAGAAATTACTGTTTGTGCATTTACAATATTCATTGATTTTTGCCATTGAAAAACATCCAGAAATGATTGAAGCTACTGACTGAATGAAAGGAGCTGGCATCTCACTCTCTTTGAATCTTCTTTATCATGCTAAGAGGAGCAGGAAAAAGCAAAAAATTTCAGAATTGCACCTTGCAATGCGGAGAAATTACTGTTTGTGCATTTACAATATTCATTGATTTTTGCCATTGAAAAACATCATGTTATTCATATACCAGAAATGTTTGAAGCTACTGACTGAATGAAAGGAGCTGACATCTCACTCTCTTTGAATCTTCTTTATCATGCTAAGAGGAGCAGGAAAAAGCAAAAAATTTCAGAATTGCACCTTGCAATGTGGAGAAATTACTGTTTGTGCATTTACAATATTCATTGACTTTTACCATTGAAAAACGTCCAGAAATGATTGAAGCTACTGACTGAATGAAAGTAGCTGGCATCTCACTCTCTTTGAATCTTCTTTATCATGCTAAGAGGAGCAGGAAAAAGCAAAAAATTTCAGACTTGCACCTTGCAATGCGGAGAAATTACTGTTTGTGCATTTACAATATTCATTGATTTTTGCCATTGAAAAACATCATGTTATTCATATACCAGAAATGTTTGAAGCTACTGACTGAATGAAAGGAGCTGGCATCTCACTCTCTTTGAATCTTCTTTATCATGCTAAGAGGAGCAGGAAAAAGCAAAAAATTTCAGAATTGCACCTTGCAATGCGGAGAAATTACTGTTTGTGCATTTACAATATTCATTGATTTTTGCCATTGAAAAACATCATGTTATTCATATACCAGAAATGTTTGAAGCTACTGACTGAATGAAAGGAGCTGGCATCTCACTCTCTTTGAATCTTCTTTATCATGCTAAGAGGAGCAGGAAAAAGCAAAAAATTTCAGAATTGCACCTTGCAATGCGGAGAAATTACTGTTTGTGCATTTACAATATTCATTGATTTTTGCCATTGAAAAACATCATGTTATTCATATACCAGAAATGATTGAAGCTACTGACTGAATGAAAGGAGCTGGCATCTCACTCTCTTTGAATCTTCTTTATCATGCTAAGAGGAGCAGGAAAAAGTAAAAAATTTCAGAATTGCACCTTGCAATGCGGAGAAATTACTGTTTGTGCATTTATAATATTCAATGATTTTTGCCATTGAAAAACGTCCAGAAATGATTGAAGCTACTGACTGAACGAAAGGAGCTGGCATCTCACTCTCTTTGAATCTTCTTTATCATGCTAAGAGGAGCAGGAAAAAGCAAAAAATTTCAGAATTGCACCTTGCAATGCGGAGAAATTACTGTTTGTGCATTTACAATATTCATTGATTTTTGCCATTGAAAAACATCCAGAAATGATTGAAGCTACTGACTGAATGAAAGGAGCTGGCATCTCACTCTCTTTGAATCTTCTTTATCATGCTAAGAGGAGCAGGAAAAAGCAAAAAATTTCAGAATTGCACCTTGCAATGCGGAGAAATTACTGTTTGTGCATTTACAATATTCATTGATTTTTGCCATTGAAAAACATCATGTTATTCATATACCAGAAATGTTTGAAGCTACTGACTGAATGAAAGGAGCTGACATCTCACTCTCTTTGAATCTTCTTTATCATGCTAAGAGGAGCAGGAAAAAGCAAAAAATTTCAGAATTGCACCTTGCAATGCGGAGAAATTACTGTTTGTGCATTTACAATATTCATTGATTTTTGCCATTGAAAAACGTCCAGAAATGATTGAAGCTACTGACTGAATGAAAGGAGCTGGCATCTCACTCTCTTTGAATCTTCTTTATCATGCTAAGAGGAGCAGGAAAAAGCAAAAAATTTCAGAATTGCACCTTGCAATGCGGAGAAATTACTGTTTGTGCATTTACAATATTCATTGATTTTTGCCATTGAAAAACATCATGTTATTCATATACCAGAAATGTTTGAAGCTACTGACTGAATGAAAGGAGCTGACATCTCACTCTCTTTGAATCTTCTTTATCATGCTAAGAGGAGCAGGAAAAAGCAAAAAATTTCAGAATTGCACCTTGCAATGCGGAGAAATTACTGTTTGTGCATTTACAATATTCATTGATTTTTGCCATTGAAAAACGTCCAGAAATGATTGAAGCTACTGACTGAATGAAAGGAGCTGGCATCTCACTCTCTTTGAATCTTCTTTATCATGCTAAGAGGAGCAGGAAAAAGCAAAAAATTTCAGAATTGCACCTTGCAATGCGGAGAAATTACTGTTTGTGCATTTACAATATTCATTGATTTTTGCCATTGAAAAACATTTTATTCATATACCAGAAATGTTTGAAGCTACTGACTGAATGAAAGGAGCTGGCACCTCACTCTCTTTGAATCTTCTTTATCATGCTAAGAGGAGCGGGAAAAAGCAAAAAATTTCAGAATTGCACCTTGCAATGCGGAGAAATTACTGTTTGTGCATTTATAATATTCAATGATTTTTGCCATTGAAAAACATCCAGAAATGATTGAAGCTACTGACTGAACGAAAGGAGCTGGCATCTCACTCTCTTTGAATCTTCTTTATCATGCTAAGAGGAGCAGGAAAAAGCAAAAAATTTCAGAATTGCACCTTGCAATGCGGAGAAATTACTGTTTGTGCATTTACAATATTCATTGATTTTTGCCATTGAAAAACATCCAGAAATGATTGAAGCTACTGACTGAATGAAAGGAGCTTGGCATCTCACTCTCTTTGAATCTTCTTTATCATGCTAAGAGGAGCAGGAAAAAGCAAAAAATTTCAGAATTGCACCTTGCAATGCGGAGAAATTACTGTTTGTGCATTTACAATATTCATTGATTTTTGCCATTGAAAAACATCATGTTATTCATATACCAGAAATGTTTGAAGCTACTGACTGAATGAAAGGAGCTGACATCTCACTCTCTTTGAATCTTCTTTATCATGCTAAGAGGAGCAGGAAAAAGCAAAAAATTTCAGAATTGCACCTTGCAATGCGGAGAAATTACAGTTTGTGCATTTACAATAGTCATTGATTTTTGCCATTGAAAAACATCCAGAAATGATTGAAGCTACTGACTGAATGAAAGGAGCTGGCATCTCACTCTCTTTGAATCTTCTTTATCATGCTAAGAGGAGCAGGAAAAAGCAAAAAATTTCAGAATAGCACCTTGCAATGCGGAGAAATTACTGTTTGTGCATTTACAATATTCATTGATTTTTGCCATTGAAAAACATCATGTTATTCATATACCAGAAATGTTTGAAGCTACTGACTGAATGAAAGGAGCTGGCATCTCACTCTCTTTGAATCTTCTTTATCATGCTAAGAGGAGCAGGAAAAAGCAAAAAATTTCAGAATTGCACCTTGCAATGTGGAGAAATTACTGTTTGTGCATTTACAATATTCATTGATTTTTACCATTGAAAAACGTCCAGAAATGATTGAAGCTACTGACTGAATGAAAGTAGCTGGCATCTCAGTCTCTTTGAATCTTCTTTATCATGCTAAGAGGAGCAGGAAAAAGCAAAAAATTTCAGACTTGCACCTTGCAATGCGGAGAAATTACTGTTTGTGCATTTATAATATTCAATGATTTTTGCCATTGAAAAACGTCCAGAAATGATTGAAGCTACTGACTGAACGAAAGGAGCTGGCATCTCACTCTCTTTGAATCTTCTTTATCATGCTAAGAGGAGCAGGAAAAAGCAAAAAATTTCAGAATTGCACCTTGCAATGCGGAGAAATTACTGTTTGTGCATTTACAATATTCATTGATTTTTGCCATTGAAAAACATCCAGAAATGATTGAAGCTACTGACTGAATGAAAGGAGCTGGCATCTCACTCTCTTTGAATCTTCTTTATCATGCTAAGAGGAGCAGGAAAAAGCAAAAAATTTCAGAATTGCACCTTGCAATGCGGAGAAATTACTGTTTGTGCATTTACAATATTCATTGATTTTTGCCATTGAAAAACATCATGTTATTCATATACCAGAAATGTTTGAAGCTACTGACTGAATGAAAGGAGCTGACATCTCACTCTCTTTGAATCTTCTTTATCATGCTAAGAGGAGCAGGAAAAAGCAAAAAATTTCAGAATTGCACCTTGCAATGCGGAGAAATTACTGTTTGTGCATTTACAATATTCATGGATTTTTGCCATTGAAAAACGTCCAGAAATGATTGAAGCTACTGACTGAATGAAAGGAGCTGGCATCTCACTCTCTTTGAATCTTCTTTATCATGCTAAGAGGAGCAGGAAAAAGCAAAAAATTTCAGAATTGCACCTTGCAATGCGGAGAAATTACTGTTTGTGCATTTACAATATTCATTGATTTTTGCCATTGAAAAACATGTTATTCATATACCAGAAATGTTTGAAGCTACTGACTGAATGAAAGGAGCTGGCACCTCACTCTCTTTGAATCTTCTTTATCATGCTAAGAGGAGCGGGAAAAAGCAAAAAATTTCAGAATTGCACCTTGCAATGCGGAGAAATTACTGTTTGTGCATTTATAATATTCAATGATTTTTGCCATTGAAAAACGTCCAGAAATGATTGAAGCTACTGACTGAACGAAAGGAGCTGGCATCTCACTCTCTTTGAATCTTCTTTATCATGCTAAGAGGAGCAGGAAAAAGCAAAAAATTTCAGAATTGCACCTTGCAATGCGGAGAAATTACTGTTTGTGCATTTACAATATTCATTGATTTTTGCCATTGAAAAACATCCAGAAATGATTGAAGCTACTGACTGAATGAAAGGAGCTGGCATCTCACTCTCTTTGAATCTTCTTTATCATGCTAAGAGGAGCAGGAAAAAGCAAAAAATTTCAGAATTGCACCTTGCAATGCGGAGAAATTACTGTTTGTGCATTTACAATATTCATTGATTTTTGCCATTGAAAAACATCATGTTATTCATATACCAGAAATGTTTGAAGCTACTGACTGAATGAAAGGAGCTGACATCTCACTCTCTTTGAATCTTCTTTATCATGCTAAGAGGAGCAGGAAAAAGCAAAAAATTTCAGAATTGCACCTTGCAATGCGGAGAAATTACTGTTTGTGCATTTACAATATTCATTGATTTTTGCCATTGAAAAACGTCCAGAAATGATTGAAGCTACTGACTGAATGAAAGGAGCTGGCATCTCACTCTCTTTGAATCTTCTTTATCATGCTAAGAGGAGCAGGAAAAAGCAAAAAATTTCAGAATTGCACCTTGCAATGCGGAGAAATTACTGTTTGTGCATTTACAATATTCATTGATTTTTGCCATTGAAAAACATGTTATTCATATACCAGAAATGTTTGAAGCTACTGACTGAATGAAAGGAGCTGGCACCTCACTCTCTTTGAATCTTCTTTATCATGCTAAGAGCAGCGGGAAAAAGCAAAAAATTTCAGAATTGCACCTTGCAATGCGGAGAAATTACTGTTTGTGCATTTACAATATTCATTGATTTTTGCCATTGAAAAACGTCCAGAAATGATTGAAGGTACTGACTGAATGAAAGGAGCTGTCATCTCACTCTCTTTGAATCTTCTTTATCATGCTAAGAGGAGCAGGAAAAAGCAAAAAATTTCCGAATTGCACCTTGCAATGCGGAGAAATTACTGTTTGTGCATTTACAATATTCATTGGTTTTTGCCATTGAAAAACGTCCAGAAATGATTGAAGCTACTGACTGAATGAAAGGAGCTGGCATCTCACTCTCTTTGAATCTTCTTTATCATGCTAAGAGGAGCAGGAAAAAGCAAAAAATTTCAGAATTGCACCTTGCAATGCGGAGAAATTACTGTTTGTGCATTTACAATATTCATTGATTTTTGCCATTGAAAAACATCATGTTATTCATATACCAGAAATGTTTGAAGCTACTGACTGAATGAAAGGAGCTGGCATCTCACTCTCTTTGAATCTTCTTTATCATGCTAAGAGGAGCAGGAAAAAGCAAAAAATTTCAGAATTGCACCTTGCAATGTGGAGAAATTACTGTTTGTGCATTTACAATATTCATTGATTTTTACCATTGAAAAACGTCCAGAAATGATTGAAGCTACTGACTGAATGAAAGTAGCTGGCATCTCACTCTCTTTGAATCTTCTTTATCATGCTAAGAGGAGCAGGAAAAAGCAAAAAATTTCAGACTTGCACCTTGCAATGCGGAGAAATTACTGTTTGTGCATTTACAATATTCATTGATTTTTGCCATTGAAAAACATCATGTTATTCATATACCAGAAATGTTTGAAGCTACTGACTGAATGAAAGGAGCTGGCATCTCACTCTCTTTGAATCTTCTTTATCATGCTAAGAGGAGCAGGAAAAAGTATAAAATTTCAGAATTGCACCTTGCAATGCGGAGAAATTAGTTTGTGCATTTATAATATTCAATGATTTTTGCCATTGAAAAACGTCCAGAAATGATTGAAGCTACTGACTGAACGAAAGGAGCTGGCATCTCACTCTCTTTGAATCTTCTTTATCATGCTAAGAGGAGCAGGAAAAAGCAAAAAATTTCAGAATTGCACCTTGCAATGCGGAGAAATTACTGTTTGTGCATTTACAATATTCATTGATTTTTGCCATTGAAAAACATCCAGAAATGATTGAAGCTACTGACTGAATGAAAGGAGCTGGCATCTCACTCTCTTTGAATCTTCTTTATCATGCTAAGAGGAGCAGGAAAAAGCAAAAAATTTCAGAATTGCACCTTGCAATGCGGAGAAATTACTGTTTGTGCATTTACAATATTTATTGATTTTTGCCATTGAAAAACATCATGTTATTCATATACCAGAAATGTTTGAAGCTACTGACTGAATGAAAGGAGCTGACATCTCACTCTCTTTGAATCTTCTTTATCATGCTAAGAGGAGCAGGAAAAAGCAAAAAATTTCAGAATTGCACCTTGCAATGCGGAGAAATTACTGTTTGTGCATTTACAATATTCATTGATTTTTGCCATTGAAAAACGTCCAGAAATGATTGAAGCTACTGACTGAATGAAAGGAGCTGGCATCTCACTCTCTTTGAATCTTCTTTATCATGCTAAGAGGAGCAGGAAAAAGCAAAAAATTTCAGAATTGCACCTTGCAATGCGGAGAAATTACTGTTTGTGCATTTACAATATTCATTGATTTTTGCCATTGAAAAACATGTTATTCATATACCAGAAATGTTTGAAGCTACTGACTGAATGAAAGGAGCTGGCACCTCACTCTCATTGAATCTTCTTTATCATGCTAAGAGGAGCGGGAAAAAGCAAAAAATTTCAGAATTGCACCTTGCAATGCGGAGAAATTACTGTTTGTGCATTTATAATATTCAATGATTTTTGCCATTGAAAAACGTCCAGAAATGATTGAAGCTACTGACTGAACGAAAGGAGCTGGCATCTCACTCTCTTTGAATCTTCTTTATCATGCTAAGAGGAGCAGGAAAAAGCAAAAAATTTCAGAATTGCACCTTGCAATGCGGAGAAATTACTGTTTGTGCATTTACAATATTCATTGATTTTTGCCATTGAAAAACATCCAGAAATGATTGAAGCTACTGACTGAATGAAAGGAGCTGGCATCTCACTCTCTTTGAATCTTCTTTATCATGCTAAGAGGAGCAGGAAAAAGCAAAAAATTTCAGAATTGCACCTTGCAATGCGGAGAAATTACTGTTTGTGCATTTACAATATTCATTAATTTTTGCCATTGAAAAACATCATGTTATTCATATACCAGAAATGTTTGAAGCTACTGACTGAATGAAAGGAGCTGACATCTCACTCTCTTTGAATCTTCTTTATCATGCTAAGAGGAGCAGGAAAAAGCAAAAAATTTCAGAATTGCACCTTGCAATGCGGAGAAATTACTGTTTGTGCATTTACAATATTCATTGATTTTTGCCATTGAAAAACGTCCAGAAATGATTGAAGCTACTGACTGAATGAAAGGAGCTGGCATCTCACTCTCTTTGAATCTTCTTTATCATGCTAAGAGGAGCAGGAAAAAGCAAAAAATTTCAGAATTGCACCTTGCAATGCGGAGAAATTACTGTTTGTGCATTTACAATATTCATTGATTTTTGCCATTGAAAAACATGTTATTCATATACCAGAAATGTTTGAAGCTACTGACTGAATGAAAGGAGCTGGCACCTCACTCTCTTTGAATCTTCTTTATCATGCTAAGAGGAGCGGGAAAAAGCAAAAAATTTCAGAATTGCACCTTGCAATGCGGAGAAATTACTGTTTGTGCATTTACAATATTCATTGATTTTTGCCAATGAAAAACGTCCAGAAATGATTGAAGGTACTGACTGAATGAAAGGAGCTGGCATCTCACTCTCTTTGAATCTTCTTTATCATGCTAAGAGGAGCAGGAAAAAGCAAAAAATTTCAGAATTGCACCTTGCAATGCGGAGAAATTACTGTTTGTGCATTTACAATATTCATTGGTTTTTGCCATTGAAAAACGTCCAGAAATGATTGAAGCTACTGACTGAATGAAAGGAGCTGGCATCTCACTCTCTTTGAATCTTCTTTATCATGCTAAGAGGAGCAGGAAAAAGCAAAAAATTTCAGAATTGCACCTTGCAATGCGGAGAAATTACAGTTTGTGCATTTACAATATTCATTGATTTTTGCCATTGAAAAACATCCAGAAATGATTGAAGCTACTGACTGAATGAAAGGAGCTGGCATCTCACTCTCTTTGAATCTTCTTTATCATGCTAAGATGAGCAGGAAAAAGCAAAAAATTTCAGAATTGCACCTTGCAATGCGGAGAAATTACTGTTTGTGCATTTACAATATTCATTGATTTTTGCCATTGAAAAACATCATGTTATTCATATACCAGAAATGTTTGAAGCTACTGACTGAATGAAAGGAGCTGGCATCTCACTCTCTTTGAATCTTCTTTATCATGCTAAGAGGAGCAGGAAAAAGCAAAAAATTTCAGAATTGCACCTTGCAATGTGGAGAAATTACTGTTTGTGCATTTACAATATTCATTGATTTTTACCATTGAAAAACGTCCAGAAATGATTGAAGCTACTGACTGAATGAAAGTAGCTGGCATCTCACTCTCTTTGAATCTTCTTTATCATGCTAAGAGGAGCAGGAAAAAGCAAAAAATTTCAGACTTGCACCTTGCAATGTGGAGAAATTACTGTTTGTGCATTTACAATATTCATTGATTTTTGCCATTGAAAAACATCATGTTATTCATATACCAGAAATGTTTGAAGCTACTGACTGAATGAAAGGAGCTGGCATCTCACTCTCTTTGAATCTTCTTTATCATGCTAAGAGGAGCAGGAAAAAGCAAAAAATTTCAGAATTGCACCTTGCAATGCGGAGAAATTACTGTTTGTGCATTTACAATATTCATTGATTTTTGCCATTGAAAAACATCATGTTATTCATATACCAGAAATGTTTGAAGCTACTGACTGAATGAAAGGAGCTGGCATCTCACTCTCTTTGAATCTTCTTTATCATGCTAAGAGGAGCAGGAAAAAGCAAAAAATTTCAGAATTGCACCTTGCAATGTGGAGAAATTACTGTTTGTGCATTTACAATATTCATTGATTTTTACCATTGAAAAACGTCCAGAAATGATTGAAGCTACTGACTGAATGAAAGTAGCTGGCATCTCACTCTCTTTGAATCTTCTTTATAATGCTAAGAGGAGCAGGAAAAAGCAAAAAATTTCAGACTTGCACCTTGCAATGCGGAGAAATTACTGTTTGTGCATTTACAATATTCATTGATTTTTGCCATTGAAAAAAATCATGTTATTCATATACCAGAAATGTTTGAAGCTACTGACTGAATGAAAGCAGCTGGCATCTCACTCTCTTTGAATCTTCTTTATCATGCTAAGAGGAGCAGGAAAAAGCAAAAAATTTCAGAAATGCACCTTGCAATGCGGAGAAATTACTGTTTGTGCATTTACAATATTCATTGATTTTTGCCATTGAAAAACATCATGTTATTCATATACCAGAAATGATTGAAGCTACTGACTGAATGAAAGGAGCTGGCATCTCACTCTCTTTGAATCTTCTTTATCATGCTAAGAGGAGCAGGAAAAAGTAAAAAAATTCAGAATTACACCTTGCAATGCGGAGAAATTACTGTTTGTGCATTTATAATATTCAATGATTTTTGCCATTGAAAAACGTCCAGAAATGATTGAAGCTACTGACTGATCGAAAGGAGCTGGCATCTCACTCTCTTTGAATCTTCTTTATCATGCTAAGAGGAGCAGGAAAAAGCAAAAAATTGCAGAATTGCACCTTGCAATGCGGAGAAATTACTGTTTGTGCATTTACAATATTCATTGATTTTTGCCATTGAAAAACATCCAGAAATGATTGAAGCTACTGACTGAATGAAAGGAGCTGGCATCTCACTCTCTTTGAATCTTCTTTATCATGCTAAGAGGAGCAGGAAAAAGCAAAAAATTTCAGAATTGCACCTTGCAATGCGGAGAAATTACTGTTTGTGCATTTACAATATTCATTGATTTTTGCCATTGAAAAACATCATGTTATTCATATACCAGAAATGTTTGAAGCTACTGACTGAATGAAAGGAGCTGACATCTCACTCTCTTTGAATCTTCTTTATCATGCTAAGAGGAGCAGGAAAAAGCAAAAAATTTCAGAATTGCACCTTGCAATGCGGAGAAATTACTGTTTGTGCATTTACAATATTCATTGATTTTTGCCATTGAAAAACGTCCAGAAATGATTGAAGCTACTGACTGAATGAAAGGAGCTGGCATCTCACTCTCTTTGAATCTTCTTTATCATGCTAAGAGGAGCAGGAAAAAGCAAAAAATTTCAGAATTGCACCTTGCAATGCGGAGAAATTACTGTTTGTGCATTTACAATATTCATTGATTTTTGCCATTGAAAAACATGTTATTCATATACCAGAAATGTTTGAAGCTACTGACTGAATGAAAGGAGCTGGCACCTCACTCTCTTTGAATCTTCTTTATCATGCTAAGAGGAGCGGGAAAAAGCAAAAAATTTCAGAATTGCACCTTGCAATGCGGAGAAATTACTGTTTGTGCATTTACAATATTCATTGATTTTTGCCATTGAAAAACGTCCAGAAATGATTGAAGGTACTGACTGAATGAAAGGAGCTGGCATCTCACTCTCTTTGAATCTTCTTTATCATGCTAAGAGGAGCAGGAAAAAGCAAAAAATTTCAGAATTGCACCTTGCAATGCGGAGAAATTACTGTTTGTGCATTTACAATATTCATTGGTTTTTGCCATTGAAAAACGTCCAGAAATGATTGAAGCTACTGACTGAATGAAAGGAGCTGGCATCTCACTCTCTTTGAATCTTCTTTATCATGCTAAGAGGAGCAGGAAAAAGCAAAAAATTTCAGAATTGCACCTTGCAATGCGGAGAAATTACAGTTTGTGCATTTACAATATTCATTGATTTTTGCCATTGAAAAACATCCAGAAATGATTGAAGCTACTGACTGAATGAAAGGAGCTGGCATCTCACTCTCTTTGAATCTTCTTTATCATGCTAAGAGGAGCAGGAAAAAGCAAAAAATTTCAGAATTGCACCTTGCAATGCGGAGAAATTACTGCTTGTGCATTTACAATATTCATTGATTTTTGCCATTGAAAAACATCATGTTATTCATATACCAGAAATGTTTGAAGCTACTGACTGAATGAAAGGAGCTGGCATCTCACTCTCTTTGAATCTTCTTTATCATGCTAAGAGGAGCAGGAAAAAGCAAAAAATTTCAGAATTGCACCTTGCAATGTGGAGAAATTACTGTTTGTGCATTTACAATATTCATTGATTTTTACCATTGAAAAACGTCCAGAAATGATTGAAGCTACTGACTGAATGAAAGTAGCTGGCATCTCACTCTCTTTGAATCTTCTTTATCATGCTAACAGGAGCAGGAAAAAGCAAAAAATTTCAGACTTGCACCTTGCAATGCGGAGAAATTACTGTTTGTGCATTTACAATATTCATTGATTTTTGCCATTGAAAAACATCATGTTATTCATATACCAGAAATGTTTGAAGCTACTGACTGAATGAAAGGAGCTGGCATCTCACTCTCTTTGAATCTTCTTTATCATGCTAAGAGGAGCAGGAAAAAGCAAAAAATTTCAGAATTGCACCTTGCAATGCGGAGAAATTACTGTTTGTGCATTTACAATATTCATTGATTTTTGCCATTGAAAAACATCATGTTATTCATATACCAGAAATGTTTGAAGCTACTGACTGAATGAAAGGAGCTGGCATCTCACTCTCTTTGAATCTTCTTTATCATGCTAAGAGGAGCAGGAAAAAGCAAAAAATTTCAGAATTGCACCTTGCAATGTGGAGAAATTACTGTTTGTGCATTTACAATATTCATTGATTTTTACCATTGAAAAACGTCCAGAAATGATTGAAGCTACTGACTGAATGAAAGTAGCTGGCATCTCACTCTCTTTGAATCTTCTTTATCATGCTAAGAGGAGCAGGAAAAAGCAAAAAATTTCAGACTTGCACCTTGCAATGCGGAGAAATTACTGTTTGTGCATTTACAATATTCATTGATTTTTGCCTTTGAAAAACATCATGTTATTCATATACCAGAAATGATTGAAGCTACTGACTGAATGAAAGGAGCTGGCATCTCACTCTCTTTGAATCTTCTTTATCATGCTAAGAGGAGCAGGAAAAAGCAAAAAATTTCAGAATTGCACCTTGCAATGCGGAGAAATTACTGTTTGTGCATTTACAATATTCATTGGTTTTTGCCATTGAAAAACGTCCAGAAATGATTGAAGCTACTGACTGAATGAAAGGAGCTGGCATCTCACTCTCTTTGAATCTTCTTTATCATGCTAAGAGGAGCAGGAAAAAGCAAAAAATTTCAGAATTGCACCTTGCAATGCGGAGAAATTACAGTTTGTGCATTTACAATATTCATTGATTTTTGCCATTGAAAAACATCCAGAAATGATTGAAGCTACTGACTGAATGAAAGGAGCTGGCATCTCACTCTCTTTGAATCTTCTTTATCATGCTAAGAGGAGCAGGAAAAAGCAAAAAATTTCAGAATTGCACCTTGCAATGCGGAGAAATTACTGCTTGTGCATTTACAATATTCATTGATTTTTGCCATTGAAAAACATCATGTTATTCATATACCAGAAATGTTTGAAGCTACTGACTGAATGAAAGGAGCTGGCATCTCACTCTCTTTGAATCTTCTTTATCATGCTAAGAGGAGCAGGAAAAAGCAAAAAATTTCAGAATTGCACCTTGCAATGTGGAGAAATTACTGTTTGTGCATTTACAATATTCATTGATTTTTACCATTGAAAAACGTCCAGAAATGATTGAAGCTACTGACTGAATGAAAGTAGCTGGCATCTCACTCTCTTTGAATCTTCTTTATCATGCTAACAGGAGCAGGAAAAAGCAAAAAATTTCAGACTTGCACCTTGCAATGCGGAGAAATTACTGTTTGTGCATTTACAATATTCATTGATTTTTGCCATTGAAAAACATCATGTTATTCATATACCAGAAATGTTTGAAGCTACTGACTGAATGAAAGGAGCTGGCATCTCACTCTCTTTGAATCTTCTTTATCATGCTAAGAGGAGCAGGAAAAAGCAAAAAATTTCAGAATTGCACCTTGCAATGCGGAGAAATTACTGTTTGTGCATTTACAATATTCATTGATTTTTGCCATTGAAAAACATCATGTTATTCATATACCAGAAATGTTTGAAGCTACTGACTGAATGAAAGGAGCTGGCATCTCACTCTCTTTGAATCTTCTTTATCATGCTAAGAGGAGCAGGAAAAAGCAAAAAATTTCAGAATTGCACCTTGCAATGTGGAGAAATTACTGTTTGTGCATTTACAATATTCATTGATTTTTGCCATTGAAAAACATCATGTTATTCATATACCAGAAATGTTTGAAGCTACTGACTGAATGAAAGGAGCTGGCATCTCACTCTCTTTGAATCTTCTTTATCATGCTAAGAGGAGCAGGAAAAAGCAAAAAATTTCAGAATTGCACCTTGCAATGTGGAGAAATTACTGTTTGTGCATTTACAATATTCATTGATTTTTACCATTGAAAAACGTCCAGAAATGATTGAAGCTACTGACTGAATGAAAGTAGCTGGCATCTCACTCTCTTTGAATCTTCTTTATCATGCTAAGAGGAGCAGGAAAAAGCAAAAAATTTCAGACTTGCACCTTGCAATGCGGAGAAATTACTGTTTGTGCATTTACAATATTCATTGATTTTTGCCTTTGAAAAACATCATGTTATTCATATACCAGAAATGATTGAAGCTACTGACTGAATGAAAGGAGCTGGCATCTCACTCTCTTTGAATCTTCTTTATCATGCTAAGAGGAGCAGGAAAAAGCAAAAAATTTCAGAATTGCACCTTGCAATGCGGAGAAATTACTGTTTGTGCATTTACAATATTCATTGGTTTTTGCCATTGAAAAACGTCCAGAAATGATTGAAGCTACTGACTGAATGAAAGGAGCTGGCATCTCACTCTCTTTGAATCTTCTTTATCATGCTAAGAGGAGCAGGAAAAAGCAAAAAATTTCAGAATTGCACCTTGCAATGCGGAGAAATTACAGTTTGTGCATTTACAATATTCATTGATTTTTGCCATTGAAAAACATCCAGAAATGATTGAAGCTACTGACTGAATGAAAGGAGCTGGCATCTCACTCTCTTTGAATCTTCTTTATCATGCTAAGAGGAGCAGGAAAAAGCAAAAAATTTCAGAATTGCACCTTGCAATGCGGAGAAATTACTGCTTGTGCATTTACAATATTCATTGATTTTTGCCATTGAAAAACATCATGTTATTCATATACCAGAAATGTTTGAAGCTACTGACTGAATGAAAGGAGCTGGCATCTCACTCTCTTTGAATCTTCTTTATCATGCTAAGAGGAGCAGGAAAAAGCAAAAAATTTCAGAATTGCACCTTGCAATGTGGAGAAATTACTGTTTGTGCATTTACAATATTCATTGATTTTTACCATTGAAAAACGTCCAGAAATGATTGAAGCTACTGACTGAATGAAAGTAGCTGGCATCTCACTCTCTTTGAATCTTCTTTATCATGCTAACAGGAGCAGGAAAAAGCAAAAAATTTCAGACTTGCACCTTGCAATGCGGAGAAATTACTGTTTGTGCATTTACAATATTCATTGATTTTTGCCATTGAAAAACATCATGTTATTCATATACCAGAAATGTTTGAAGCTACTGACTGAATGAAAGGAGCTGGCATCTCACTCTCTTTGAATCTTCTTTATCATGCTAAGAGGAGCAGGAAAAAGCAAAAAATTTCAGAATTGCACCTTGCAATGCGGAGAAATTACTGTTTGTGCATTTACAATATTCATTGATTTTTGCCATTGAAAAACATCATGTTATTCATATACCAGAAATGTTTGAAGCTACTGACTGAATGAAAGGAGCTGGCATCTCACTCTCTTTGAATCTTCTTTATCATGCTAAGAGGAGCAGGAAAAAGCAAAAAATTTCAGAATTGCACCTTGCAATGTGGAGAAATTACTGTTTGTGCATTTACAATATTCATTGATTTTTACCATTGAAAAACGTCCAGAAATGATTGAAGCTACTGACTGAATGAATGTAGCTGGCATCTCACTCTCTTTGAATCTTCTTTATCATGCTAAGAGGAGCAGGAAAAAGCAAAAAATTTCAGACTTGCACCTTGCAATGCGGAGAAATTACTGTTTGTGCATTTACAATATTCATTGATTTTTGCCTTTGAAAAACATCATGTTATTCATATACCAGAAATGATTGAAGCTACTGACTGAATGAAAGGAGCTGGCATCTCACTCTCTTTGAATCTTCTTTATCATGCTAAGAGGAGCAGGAAAAAGTAAAAAAAATTTCAGAATTGCACCTTGCAATGCGGAGAAATTACTGTTTGTGCATTTATAATATTCAATGATTTTTGCCATTGAAAAACGTCCAGAAATGATTGAAGCTACTGACTGAACGAAAGGAGCTGGCATCTCCCTCTCTTTGAATCTTCTTTATCATGCTAAGAGGAGCAGGAAAAAGCAAAAAATTTCAGAATTGCACCTTGCAATGCGGAGAAATTACTGTTTGTGCATTTACAATATTCATTGATTTTTGCCATTGAAAAACATCCAGAAATGATTGAAGCTACTGACTGAATGAAAGGAGCTGGCATCTCACTCTCTTTGAATCTTCTTTATCATGCTAAGAGGAGCAGGAAAAAGCAAAAAATTTCAGAATTGCACCTTGCAATGCGGAGAAATTACTGTTTGTGCATTTACAATATTCATTGATTTTTGCCATTGAAAAACATCATGTTATTCATATACCAGAAATGTTTGAAGCTACTGACTGAATGAAAGGAGCTGGCATCTTACTCTCTTTGAATCTTCTTTATCATGCTAAGAGGAGCAGGAAAAAGCAAAAAATTTCAGAATTGCACCTTGCAATGCGGAGAAATTACTGTTTGTGCATTTACAATATTCATTGATTTTTGCCATTGAAAAACGTCCAGAAATGATTGAAGTTACTGACTGAATGAAAGGAGCTGGCATCTCACTCTCTTTGAATCTTCTTTATCATGCTAAGAGGAGCAGGAAAAAGCAAAAAATTTCAGAATTGCACCTTGCAATGCGGAGAAATTACTGTTTGTGCATTTACAATATTCATTGGTTTTTGCCATTGAAAAACGTCCAGAAATGATTGAAGCTACTGACTGAATGAAAGGAGCTGGCATCTCACTCTCTTTGAATCTTCTTTATCATGCTAAGAGGAGCAGGAAAAAGCAAAAAATTTCAGAATT
Source organism: Phyllobates terribilis (assembly GCF_046119375.1). Lineage (NCBI taxonomy): Eukaryota > Metazoa > Chordata > Amphibia > Anura > Dendrobatidae > Phyllobates > Phyllobates terribilis. The sequence continues at coordinate 32,660 of NW_027365535.1, read as the reverse complement.
GCACCTTGCAATGCGGAGAAATTACTGTTTGTGCATTTACAATATTCATTGATTTTTGCCATTGAAAAACATCATGTTATTCATATACCAGAAATGTTTGAAGCTACTGACTGAATGAAAGGAGCTGGCATCTCACTCTCTTTGAATCTTCTTTATCATGCTAAGAGGAGCAGGAAAAAGCAAAAAATTTCAGAATTGCACCTTGCAATGTGGAGAAATTACTGTTTGTGCATTTACAATATTCATTGATTTTTACCATTGAAAAACGTCCAGAAATGATTGAAGCTACTGACTGAATGAAAGTAGCTGGCATCTCACTCTCTTTGAATCTTCTTTATCATGCTAAGAGGAGCAGGAAAAAGCAAAAAATTTCAGACTTGCACCTTGCAATGCGGAGAAATTACTGTTTGTGCATTTACAATATTCATTGATTTTTGCCATTGAAAAACATCATGTTATTCATATACCAGAAATGTTTGAAGCTACTGACTGAATGAAAGGAGCTGGCATCTCACTCTCTTTGAATCTTCTTTATCATGCTAAGAGGAGCAGGAAAAAGCAAAAAATTTCAGAATTGCACCTTGCAATGCGGAGAAATTACTGTTTGTGCATTTACAATATTCATTGATTTTTGCCATTGAAAAACATCATGTTATTCATATACCAGAAATGTTTGAAGCTACTGACTGAATGAAAGGAGCTGGCATCTCACTCTCTTTGAATCTTCTTTATCATGCTAAGAGGAGCAGGAAAAAGCAAAAAATTTCAGAATTGCACCTTGCAATGTGGAGAAATTACTGTTTGTGCATTTACAATATTCATTGATTTTTACCATTGAAAAACGTCCAGAAATGATTGAAGCTACTGACTGAATGAAAGTAGCTGGCATCTCACTCTCTTTGAATCTTCTTTATCATGCTAAGAGGAGCAGGAAAAAGCAAAAAATTTCAGACTTGCACCTTGCAATGCGGAGAAATTACTGTTTGTGCATTTACAATATTCATTGATTTTTGCCATTGAAAAACATCATGTTATTCATATACCAGAAATGTTTGAAGCTACTGACTGAATGAAAGGAGCTGGCATCTCACTCTCTTTGAATCTTCTTTATCATGCTAAGAGGAGCAGGAAAAAGCAAAAAATTTCAGAATTGCACCTTGCAATGCGGAGAAATTACTGTTTGTGCATTTACAATATTCATTGATTTTTGCCATTGAAAAACATCATGTTATTCATATACCAGAAATGATTGAAGCTACTGACTGAATGAAAGGAGCTGGCATCTCACTCTCTTTGAATCTTCTTTATCATGCTAAGAGGAGCAGGAAAAAGTAAAAAATTTCAGAATTGCACCTTGCAATGCGGAGAAATTACTGTTTGTGCATTTATAATATTCAATGATTTTTGCCATTGAAAAACGTCCAGAAATGATTGAAGCTACTGACTGAACGAAAGGAGCTGGCATCTCACTCTCTTTGAATCTTCTTTATCATGCTAAGAGGAGCAGGAAAAAGCAAAAAATTTCAGAATTGCACCTTGCAATGCGGAGAAATTACTGTTTGTGCATTTACAATATTCATTGATTTTTGCCATTGAAAAACATCCAGAAATGATTGAAGCTACTGACTGAATGAAAGGAGCTGGCATCTCACTCTCTTTTAATCTTCTTTATCATGCTAAGAGGAGCAGGAAAAAGCAAAAAATTTCAGAATTGCACCTTGCAATGCGGAGAAATTACTGTTTGTGCATTTACAATATTCATTGATTTTTGCCATTGAAAAACATCATGTTATTCATATTCCAGAAATGTTTGAAGCTACTGACTGAATGAAAGGAGCTGACATCTCACTCTCTTTGAATCTTCTTTATCATGCTAAGAGGAGCAGGAAAAAGCAAAAAATTTCAGAATTGCACCTTGCAATGCGGAGAAATTACTGTTTGTGCATTTACAATATTCATTGATTTTTGCCATTGAAAAACGTCCAGAAATGATTGAAGCTACTGACTGAATGAAAGGAGCTGGCATCTCACTCTCTTTGAATCTTCTTTATCATGCTAAGAGGAGCAGGAAAAAGCAAAAAATTTCAGAATTGCATCTTGCAATGCGGAGAAATTACTGTTTGTGCATTTACAATATTCATTGATTTTTGCCATTGAAAAACATGTTATTCATATACCAGAAATGTTTGAAGCTACTGACTGAATGAAAGGAGCTGGCGCCTCACTCTCTTTGAATCTTCTTTATCATGCTAAGAGGAGCGGGAAAAAGCAAAAAATTTCAGAATTGCACCTTGCAATGCGGAGAAATTACTGTTTGTGCATTTATAATATTCAATGATTTTTGCCATTGAAAAACGTCCAGAAATGATTGAAGCTACTGACTGAACGAAAGGAGCTGGCATCTCACTCTCTTTGAATCTTCTTTATCATGCTAAGAGGAGCAGGAAAAAGCAAAAAATTTCAGAATTGCACCTTGCAATGCGGAGAAATTACTGTTTGTGCATTTACAATATTCATTGATTTTTGCCATTGAAAAACATCATGTTATTCATTTACCAGAAATGTTTGAAGCTACTGACTGAATGAAAGGAGCTGGCATCTCACTCTCTTTGAATCTTCTTTATCATGCTAAGAGGAGCAGGAAAAAGCAAAAAATTTCAGAATTGCACCTTGCAATGTGGAGAAATTACTGTTTGTGCATTTACAATATTCATTGATTTTTACCATTGAAAAACGTCCAGAAATGATTGAAGCTACTGACTGAATGAAAGTAGCTGGCATCTCACTCTCTTTGAATCTTCTTTATCATGCTAAGAGGAGCAGGAAAAAGCAAAAAATTTCAGACTTGCACCTTGCAATGCGGAGAAATTACTGTTTGTGCATTTACAATATTCATTGATTTTTGCCATTGAAAAACATCATGTTATTCATATACCAGAAATGTTTGAAGCTACTGACTGAATGAAAGGAGCTGGCATCTCACTCTCTTTGAATCTTCTTTATCATGCTAAGAGGAGCAGGAAAAAGCAAAAAATTTCAGAATTGCACCTTGCAATGCGGAGAAATTACTGTTTGTGCATTTACAATATTCATTGATTTTTGCCATTGAAAAACATCATGTTATTCATATACCAGAAATGATTGAAGCTACTGACTGAATGAAAGGAGCTGGCATCTCACTCTCTTTGAATCTTCTTTATCATGCTAAGAGGAGCAGGAAAAAGTAAAAAATTTCAGAATTGCACCTTGCAATGCGGAGAAATTACTGTTTGTGCATTTATAATATTCAATGATTTTTGCCATTGAAAAACGTCCAGAAATGATTGAAGCTACTGACTGAACGAAAGGAGCTGGCATCTCACTCTCTTTGAATCTTCTTTATCATGCTAAGAGGAGCAGGAAAAAGCAAAAAATTTCAGAATTGCACCTTGCAATGCGGAGAAATTACTGTTTGTGCATTTACAATATTCATTGATTTTTGCCATTGAAAAACATCCAGAAATGATTGAAGCTACTGACTGAATGAAAGGAGCTGGCATCTCACTCTCTTTGAATCTTCTTTATCATGCTAAGAGGAGCAGGAAAAAGCAAAAAATTTCAGAATTGCACCTTGCAATGCGGAGAAATTACTGTTTGTGCATTTACAATATTCATTGATTTTTGCCATTGAAAAACATCATGTTATTCATATACCAGAAATGTTTGAAGCTACTGACTGAATGAAAGGAGCTGACATCTCACTCTCTTTGAATCTTCTTTATCATGCTAAGAGGAGCAGGAAAAAGCAAAAAATTTCAGAATTGCACCTTGCAATGCGGAGAAATTACTGTTTGTGCATTTACAATATTCATTGATTTTTGCCATTGAAAAACGTCCAGAAATGATTGAAGCTACTGACTGAATGAAAGGAGCTGGCATCTCACTCTCTTTGAATCTTCTTTATCATGCTAAGAGGAGCAGGAAAAAGCAAAAAATTTCAGAATTGCACCTTGCAATGCGGAGAAATTACTGTTTGTGCATTTACAATATTCATTGATTTTTGCCATTGAAAAACATCCAGAAATGATTGAAGCTACTGACTGAATGAAAGGAGCTGGCATCTCACTCTCTTTGAATCTTCTTTATCATGCTAAGAGGAGCAGGAAAAAGCAAAAAATTTCAGAATTGCACCTTGCAATGCGGAGAAATTACTGTTTGTGCATTTACAATATTCATTGATTTTTGCCATTGAAAAACATCATGTTATTCATATACCAGAAATGTTTGAAGCTACTGACTGAATGAAAGGAGCTGACATCTCACTCTCTTTGAATCTTCTTTATCATGCTAAGAGGAGCAGGAAAAAGCAAAAAATTTCAGAATTGCACCTTGCAATGCGGAGAAATTGCTGTTTGTGCATTTACAATATTCATTGATTTTTGCCATTGAAAAACGTCCAGAAATGATTGAAGCTACTGACTGAATGAAAGGAGCTGGCATCTCACTCTCTTTGAATCTTCTTTATCATGCTAAGAGGAGCAGGAAAAAGCAAAAAATTTCAGAATTGCACCTTGCAATGCGGAGAAATTACTGTTTGTGCATTTACAATATTCATTGATTTTTGCCATTGAAAAACATGTTATTCATATACCAGAAATGTTTGAAGCTACTGACTGAATGAAAGGAGCTGGCACCTCACTCTCTTTGAATCTTCTTTATCATGCTAAGAGGAGCGGGAAAAAGCAAAAAATTTCAGAATTGCACCTTGCAATGCGGAGAAATTACTGTTTGTGCATTTACAATATTCATTGATTTTTGCCATTGAAAAACGTCCAGAAATGATTGAAGGTACTGACTGAATGAAAGGAGCTGGCATCTCACTCTCTTTGAATCTTCTTTATCATGCTAAGAGGAGCAGGAAAAAGCAAAAAATTTCAGACTTGCACCTTGCAATGCGGAGAAATTACTGTTTGTGCATTTACAATATTCATTGATTTTTGCCATTGAAAAACATCATGTTATTCATATACCAGAAATGTTTGAAGCTACTGACTGAATGAAAGGAGCTGGCATCTCACTCTCTTTGAATCTTCTTTATCATGCTAAGAGGAGCAGGAAAAAGCAAAAAATTTCAGAATTGCACCTTGCAATGCGGAGAAATTACTGTTTGTGCATTTACAATATTCATTGATTTTTGCCATTGAAAAACATCATGTTATTCATATACCAGAAATGTTTGAAGCTACTGACTGAATGAAAGGAGCTGGCATCTCACTCTCTTTGAATCTTCTTTATCATGCTAAGAGGAGCAGGAAAAAGCAAAAAATTTCAGAATTGCACCTTGCAATGTGGAGAAATTACTGTTTGTGCATTTACAATATTCATTGATTTTTACCATTGAAAAACGTCCAGAAATGATTGAAGCTACTGACTGAATGAAAGTAGCTGGCATCTCACTCTCTTTGAATCTTCTTTATCATGCTAAGAGGAGCAGGAAAAAGCAAAAAATTTCAGAATTGCACCTTGCAATGCGGAGAAATTACTGTTTGTGCATTTACAATATTCATTGATTTTTGCCATTGAAAAACATCATGTTATTCATATACCAGAAATGATTGAAGCTACTGACTGAATGAAAGGAGCTGGCATCTCACTCTCTTTGAATCTTCTTTATCATGCTAAGAGGAGCAGGAAAAAGTAAAAAATTTCAGAATTGCACCTTGCAATGCGGAGAAAATACTGTTTGTGCATTTATAATATTCAATGATTTTTGCCATTGAAAAACGTCCAGAAATGATTGAAGCTACTGACTGAACGAAAGGAGCTGGCATCTCACTCTCTTTGAATCTTCTTTATCATGCTAAGAGGAGCAGGAAAAAGCAAAAAATTTCAGAATTGCACCTTGCAATGCGGAGAAATTACTGTTTGTGCATTTACAATATTCATTGATTTTTGCCATTGAAAAACATCCAGAAATGATTGAAGCTACTGACTGAATGCAAGGAACTGGCATCTCACTCTCTTTGAATCTTCTTTATCATGCTAAGAGGAGCAGGAAAAAGCAAAAAAATTCAGAATTGCACCTTGCAATGCGGAGAAATTACTGTTTGTGCATTTACAATATTCATTGATTTTTGCCATTGAAAAACATCATGTTATTCATATTCCAGAAATGTTTGAAGCTACTGACTGAATGAAAGGAGCTGACATCTCACTCTCTTTGAATCTTCTTTATCATGCTAAGAGGAGCAGGAAAAAGCAAAAAATTTCAGAATTGCACCTTGCAATGCGGAGAAATTACTGTTTGTGCATTTACAATATTCATTGATTTTTGCCATTGAAAAACGTCCAGAAATGATTGAAGCTACTGACTGAATGAAAGGAGCTGGCATCTCACTCTCTTTGAATCTTCTTTATCATGCTAAGAGGAGCAGGAAAAAGGAAAAAATTTCAGAATTGCACCTTGCAATGCGGAGAAATTACTGTTTGTGCATTTACAATATTCATTGATTTTTGCCATTGAAAAACATTTTATTCATATACCAGAAATGTTTGAAGCTACTGACTGAATGAAAGGAGCTGGCACCTCACTCTCTTTGAATCTTCTTTATCATGCTAAGAGGAGCGGGAAAAAGCAAAAAATTTCAGAATTGCACCTTGCAATGCGGAGAAATTACTGTTTGTGCATTTATAATATTCAATGATTTTTGCCATTAAAAAACGTCCAGAAATGATTGAAGCTACTGACTGAACGAAAGGAGCTGGCATCTCACTCTCTTTGAATCTTCTTTATCATGCTAAGAGGAGCAGGAAAAAGCAAAAAATTTCAGAATTGCACCTTGCAATGCGGAGAAATTACTGTTTGTGCATTTACAATATTCATTGATTTTTGCCATTGAAAAACATCCAGAAATGATTGAAGCTACTGACTGAATGAAAGGAGCTGGCATCTCACTCTCTTTGAATCTTCTTTATCATGCTAAGAGGAGCAGGAAAAAGCAAAAAATTTCAGAATTGCACCTTGCAATGCGGAGAAATTACTGTTTGTGCATTTACAATATTCATTGATTTTTGCCATTGAAAAACATCATGTTATTCATATACCAGAAATGTTTGAAGCTACTGACTGAATGAAAGGAGCTGGCATCTCACTCTCTTTGAATCTTCTTTATCATGCTAAGAGGAGCAGGAAAAAGCAAAAAATTTCAGAATTGCACCTTGCAATGTGGAGAAATTACTGTTTGTGCATTTACAATATTCATTGATTTTTACCATTGAAAAACGTCCAGAAATGATTGAAGCTACTGACTGAATGAAAGTAGCTGGCATCTCACTCTCTTTGAATCTTCTTTATCATGCTAAGAGGAGCAGGAAAAAGCAAAAAATTTCAGACTTGCACCTTGCAATGCGGAGAAATTACTGTTTGTGCATTTACAATATTCATTGATTTTTGCCATTGAAAAACATCATGTTATTCATATACCAGAAATGTTTGAAGCTACTGACTGAATGAAAGGAGCTGGCATCTCACTCTCTTTGAATCTTCTTTATCATGCTAAGAGGAGCAGGAAAAAGCAAAAAATTTCAGAATTGCACCTTGCAATGCGGAGAAAATACTGTTTGTGCATTTACAATATTCATTGATTTTTGCCATTGAAAAACATCATGTTATTCATATACCAGAAATGATTGAAGCTACTGACTGAATGAAAGGAGCTGGCATCTCACTCTCTTTGAATCTTCTTTATCATGCTAAGAGGAGCAGGAAAAAGTAAAAAATTTCAGAATTGCACCTTGCAATGCGGAGAAATTACTGTTTGTGCATTTATAATATTCAATGATTTTTGCCATTGAAAACGTCCAGAAATGATTGAAGGTACTGACTGAATGAAAGGAGCTGGCATCTCACTCTCTTTGAATCTTCTTTATCATGCTAAGAGGAGCAGGAAAAAGCAAAAAATTTCAGACTTGCACCTTGCAATGCGGAGAAATTACTGTTTGTGCATTTACAATATTCATTGATTTTTGCCATTGAAAAACATCATGTTATTCATATACCAGAAATGTTTGAAGCTACTGACTGAATGAAAGGAGCTGGCATCTCACTCTCTTTGAATCTTCTTTATCATGCTAAGAGGAGCAGGAAAAAGCAAAAAATTTCAGAATTGCACCTTGCAATGCGGAGAAATTACTGTTTGTGCATTTACAATATTCATTGATTTTTGCCATTGAAAAACATCATGTTATTCATATACCAGAAATGTTTGAAGCTACTGACTGAATGAAAGGAGCTGGCATCTCACTCTCTTTGAATCTTCTTTATCATGCTAAGAGGAGCAGGAAAAAGCAAAAAATTTCAGAATTGCACCTTGCAATGTGGAGAAATTACTGTTTGTGCATTTACAATATTCATTGATTTTTACCATTGAAAAACGTCCAGAAATGATTGAAGCTACTGACTGAATGAAAGTAGCTGGCATCTCACTCTCTTTGAATCTTCTTTATCATGCTAAGAGGAGCAGGAAAAAGCAAAAAATTTCAGACTTGCACCTTGCAATGCGGAGAAATTACTGTTTGTGCATTTACAATATTCATTGATTTTTGCCATTGAAAAACATCATGTTATTCATATACCAGAAATGTTTGAAGCTACTGACTGAATGAAAGGAGCTGGCATCTCACTCTCTTTGAATCTTCTTTATCATGCTAAGAGGAGCAGGAAAAAGCAAAAAATTTCAGAATTGCACCTTGCAATGCGGAGAAATTACTGTTTGTGCATTTACAATATTCATTGATTTTTGCCATTGAAAAACATCATGTTATTCATATACCAGAAATGATTGAAGCTACTGACTGAATGAAAGGAGCTGGCATCTCACTCTCTTTGAATCTTCTTTATCATGCTAAGAGGAGCAGGAAAAAGTAAAAAATTTCAGAATTGCACCTTGCAATGCGGAGAAATTACTGTTTGTGCATTTATAATATTCAATGATTTTTCCATTGAAAAACGTCCAGAAATGATTGAAGCTACTGACTGAACGAAAGGAGCTGGCATCTCACTCTCTTTGAATCTTCTTTATCATGCTAAGAGGAGCAGGAAAAAGCAAAAAATTTCAGAATTGCACCTTGCAATGCGGAGAAATTACTGTTTGTGCATTTACAATATTCATTGATTTTTGCCATTGAAAAACATCCAGAAATGATTGAAGCTACTGACTGAATGCAAGGAGCTGGCATCTCACTCTCTTTGAATCTTCTTTATCATGCTAAGAGGAGCAGGAAAAAGCAAAAAATTTCAGAATTGCACCTTGCAATGCGGAGAAATTACTGTTTGTGCATTTACAATATTCATTGATTTTTGCCATTGAAAAACATCATGTTATTCATATTCCAGAAATGTTTGAAGCTACTGACTGAATGAAAGGAGCTGACATCTCACTCTCTTTGAATCTTCTTTATCATGCTAAGAGGAGCAGGAAAAAGCAAAAAATTTCAGAATTGCACCTTGCAATGCGGAGAAATTACTGTTTGTGCATTTACAATATTCATTGATTTTTGCCATTGAAAAACGTCCAGAAATGATTGAAGCTACTGACTGAATGAAAGGAGCTGGCATCTCACTCTCTTTGAATCTTCTTTATCATGCTAAGAGGAGCAGGAAAAAGCAAAAAATTTCAGAATTGCACCTTGCAATGCGGAGAAATTACTGTTTGTGCATTTACAATATTCATTGATTTTTGCCATTGAAAAACATGTTATTCATATACCAGAAATGTTTGAAGCTACTGACTGAATGAAAGGAGCTGGCACCTCACTCTCTTTGAATCTTCTTTATCATGCTAAGAGGAGCGGGAAAAAGCAAAAAATTTCAGAATTGCACCTTGCAATGCGGAGAAATTACTTTTTGTGCATTTATAATATTCAATGATTTTTGCCATTGAAAAACGTCCAGAAATGATTGAAGCTACTGACTGAACGAAAGGAGCTGGCATCTCACTCTCTTTGAATCTTCTTTATCATGCTAAGAGGAGCAGGAAAAAGCAAAAAATTTCAGAATTGCACCTTGCAATGCGGAGAAATTACTGTTTGTGCATTTACAATATTCATTGATTTTTGCCATTGAAAAACATCCAGAAATGATTGAAGCTACTGACTGAATGAAAGGAGCTGGCATCTCACTCTCTTTGAATCTTCTTTATCATGCTAAGAGGAGCAGGAAAAAGCAAAAAATTTCAGAATTGCACCTTGCAATGCGGAGAAATTACTGTTTGTGCATTTACAATATTCATTGATTTTTGCCATTGAAAAACATCATGTTATTCATATACCAGAAATGTTTGAAGCTACTGACTGAATGAAAGGAGCTGGCATCTCACTCTCTTTGAATCTTCTTTATCATGCTAAGAGGAGCAGGAAAAAGCAAAAAATTTCAGAATTGCACCTTGCAATGTGGAGAAATTACTGTTTGTGCATTTACAATATTCATTGATTTTTACCATTGAAAAACGTCCAGAAATGATTGAAGCTACTGACTGAATGAAAGTAGCTGGCATCTCACTCTCTTTGAATCTTCTTTATCATGCTAAGAGGAGCAGGAAAAAGCAAAAAATTTCAGACTTGCACCTTGCAATGCGGAGAAATTACTGTTTGTGCATTTACAATATTCATTGATTTTTGCCATTGAAAAACATCATGTTATTCATATACCAGAAATGTTTGAAGCTACTGACTGAATGAAAGGAGCTGGCATCTCACTCTCTTTGAATCTTCTTTATCATGCTAAGAGGAGCAGGAAAAAGCAAAAAATTTCAGAATTGCACCTTGCAATGCGGAGAAATTACTGTTTGTGCATTTACAATATTCATTGATTTTTGCCATTGAAAAACATCATGTTATTCATATACCAGAAATGATTGAAGCTACTGACTGAATGAAAGGAGCTGGCATCTCACTCTCTTTGAATCTTCTTTATCATGCTAAGAGGAGCAGGAAAAAGTAAAAAATTTCAGAATTGCACCTTGCAATGCGGAGAAATTACTGTTTGTGCATTTATAATATTCAATGATTTTTGCCATTGAAAAACGTCCAGAAATGATTGAAGCTACTGACTGAACGAAAGGAGCTGGCATCTCACTCTCCTTGAATCTTCTTTATCATGCTAAGAGGAGCAGGAAAAAGCAAAAAATTTCAGAATTGCACCTTGCAATGCGGAGAAATTACTGTTTGTGCATTTACAATATTCATTGATTTTTGCCATTGAAAAACATCCAGAAATGATTGAAGCTACTGACTGAATGAAAGGAGCTGGCATCTCACTCTCTTTGAATCTTCTTTATCATGCTAAGAGGAGCAGGAAAAAGCAAAAAATTTCAGAATTGCACCTTGCAATGCGGAGAAATTACTGTTTGTGCATTTACAATATTCATTGATTTTTGCCATTGAAAAACATCATGTTATTCATATACCAGAAATGTTTGAAGCTACTGACTGAATGAAAGGAGCTGACATCTCACTCTCTTTGAATCTTCTTTATCATGCTAAGAGGAGCAGGAAAAAGCAAAAAATTTCAGAATTGCACCTTGCAATGCGGAGAAATTACTGTTTGTGCATTTACAATATTCATTGATTTTTGCCATTGAAAAACGTCCAGAAATGATTGAAGCTACTGACTGAATGAAAGGAGCTGGCATCTCACTCTCTTTGAATCTTCTTTATCATGCTAAGAGGAGCAGGAAAAAGCAAAAAATTTCAGAATTGCACCTTGCAATGCGGAGAAATTACTGTTTGTGCATTTACAATATTCATTGATTTTTGCCATTGAAAAACATCCAGAAATGATTGAAGCTACTGACTGAATGAAAGGAGCTGGCATCTCACTCTCTTTGAATCTTCTTTATCATGCTAAGAGGAGCAGGAAAAAGCTAAAAATTTCAGAATTGCACCTTGCAATGCGGAGAAATTACTGTTTGTGCATTTACAATATTCATTGATTTTTGCCATTGAAAAACATCATGTTATTCATATACCAGAAATGTTTGAAGCTACTGACTGAATGAAAGGAGCTGGCATCTCACTCTCTTTGAATCTTCTTTATCATGCTAAGAGGAGCAGGAAAAAGCAAAAAATTTCAGAATTGCACCTTGCAATGCGGAGAAATTACTGTTTGTGCATTTACAATATTCATTGATTTTTGCCATTGAAAAACATCATGTTATTCATATACCAGAAATGTTTGAAGCTACTGACTGAATGAAAGGAGCTGGCATCTCACTCTCTTTGAATCTTCTTTATCATGCTAAGAGGAGCAGGAAAAAGCAAAAAATTTCAGAATTGCACCTTGCAATGTGGAGAAATTACTGTTTGTGCATTTACAATATTCATTGATTTTTACCATTGAAAAACGTCCAGAAATGATTGAAGCTACTGACTGAATGAAAGTAGCTGGCATCTCACTCTCTTTGAATCTTCTTTATCATGCTAAGAGGAGCAGGAAAAAGCAAAAAATTTCAGACTTGCACCTTGCAATGCGGAGAAATTACTGTTTGTGCATTTACAATATTCATTGATTTTTGCCATTGAAAAACATCATGTTATTCATATACCAGAAATGTTTGAAGCTACTGACTGAATGAAAGGAGCTGGCATCTCACTCTCTTTGAATCTTCTTTATCATGCTAAGAGGAGCAGGAAAAAGCAAAAAATTTCAGAATTGCACCTTGCAATGCGGAGAAATTACTGTTTGTGCATTTACAATATTCATTGATTTTTGCCATTGAAAAACATCATGTTATTCATATACCAGAAATGATTGAAGCTACTGACTGAATGAAAGGAGCTGGCATCTCACTCTCTTTGAATCTTCTTTATCATGCTAAGAGGAGCAGGAAAAAGTAAAAAATTTCAGAATTGCACCTTGCAATGCGGAGAAATTACTGTTTGTGCATTTATAATATTCAATGATTTTTCCATTGAAAAACGTCCAGAAATGATTGAAGCTACTGACTGAACGAAAGGAGCTGGCATCTCACTCTCTTTGAATCTTCTTTATCATGCTAAGAGGAGCAGGAAAAAGCAAAAAATTTCAGAATTGCACCTTGCAATGCGGAGAAATTACTGTTTGTGCATTTACAATATTCATTGATTTTTGCCATTGAAAAACATCCAGAAATGATTGAAGCTACTGACTGAATGCAAGGAGCTGGCATCTCACTCTCTTTGAATCTTCTTTATCATGCTAAGAGGAGCAGGAAAAAGCAAAAAATTTCAGAATTGCACCTTGCAATGCGGAGAAATTACTGTTTGTGCATTTACAATATTCATTGATTTTTGCCATTGAAAAACATCATGTTATTCATATTCCAGAAATGTTTGAAGCTACTGACTGAATGAAAGGAGCTGACATCTCACTCTCTTTGAATCTTCTTTATCATGCTAAGAGGAGCAGGAAAAAGCAAACAATTTCAGAATTGCACCTTGCAATGCGGAGAAATTACTGTTTGTGCATTTACAATATTCATTGATTTTTGCCATTGAAAAACGTCCAGAAATGATTGAAGCTACTGACTGAATGAAAGGAGCTGGCATCTCACTCTCTTTGAATCTTCTTTATCATGCTAAGAGGAGCAGGAAAAAGCAAAAAATTTCAGAATTGCACCTTGCAATGCGGAGAAATTACTGTTTGTGCATTTACAATATTCATTGATTTTTGCCATTGAAAAACATGTTATTCATATACCAGAAATGTTTGAAGCTACTGACTGAATGAAAGGAGCTGGCACCTCACTCTCTTTGAATCTTCTTTATCATGCTAAGAGGAGCGGGAAAAAGCAAAAAATTTCAGAATTGCACCTTGCAATGCGGAGAAATTACTGTTTGTGCATTTATAATATTCAATGATTTTTGCCATTGAAAACGTCCAGAAATGATTGAAGCTACTGACTGAACGAAAGGAGCTGGCATCTCACTCTCTTTGAATCTTCTTTATCATGCTAAGAGGAGCAGGAAAAAGCAAAAAATTTCAGAATTGCACCTTGCAATGCGGAGAAATTACTGTTTGTGCATTTACAATATTCATTGATTTTTGCCATTGAAAAACATCCAGAAATGATTGAAGCTACTGACTGAATGAAAGGAGCTGGCATCTCACTCTCTTTGAATCTTCTTTATCATGCTAAGAGGAGCAGGAAAAAGCAAAAAATTTCAGAATTGCACCTTGCAATGCGGAGAAATTACTGTTTGTGCATTTACAATATTCATTGATTTTTGCCATTGAAAAACATCATGTTATTCATATACCAGAAATGTTTGAAGCTACTGACTGAATGAAAGGAGCTGGCATCTCACTCTCTTTGAATCTTCTTTATCATGCTAAGAGGAGCAGGAAAAAGCAAAAAATTTCAGAATTGCACCTTGCAATGTGGAGAAATTACTGTTTGTGCATTTACAATATTCATTGATTTTTACCATTGAAAAACGTCCAGAAATGATTGAAGCTACTGACTGAATGAAAGTAGCTGGCATCTCACTCTCTTTGAATCTTCTTTACCATGCTAAGAGGAGCAGGAAAAAGCAAAAAATTTCAGACTTGCACCTTGCAATGCGGAGAAATTACTGTTTGTGCATTTACAATATTCATTGATTTTTGCCATTGAAAAACATCATGTTATTCATATACCAGAAATGTTTGAAGCTACTGACTGAATGAAAGGAGCTGGCATCTCACTCTCTTTGAATCTTCTTTATCATGCTAAGAGGAGCAGGAAAAAGCAAAAAATTTCAGAATTGCACCTTGCAATGCGGAGAAATTACTGTTTGTGCATTTACAATATTCATTGATTTTTGCCATTGAAAAACATCATGTTATTCATATACCAGAAATGATTGAAGCTACTGACTGAATGAAAGGAGCTGGCATCTCACTCTCTTTGAATCTTCTTTATCATGCTAAGAGGAGCAGGAAAAAGTAAAAAATTTCAGAATTGCACCTTGCAATGCGGAGAAATTACTGTTTGTGCATTTATAATATTCAATGATTTTTGCCATTGAAAAACGTCCAGAAATGATTGAAGCTACTGACTGAACGAAAGGAGCTGGCATCTCACTCTCCTTGAATCTTCTTTATCATGCTAAGAGGAGCAGGAAAAAGCAAAAAATTTCAGAATTGCACCTTGCAATGCGGAGAAATTACTGTTTGTGCATTTACAATATTCATTGATTTTTGCCATTGAAAAACATCCAGAAATGATTGAAGCTACTGACTGAATGAAAGGAGCTGGCATCTCACTCTCTTTGAATCTTCTTTATCATGCTAAGAGGAGCAGGAAAAAGCAAAAAATTTCAGAATTGCACCTTGCAATGCGGAGAAATTACTGTTTGTGCATTTACAATATTCATTGATTTTTGCCATTGAAAAACATCATGTTATTCATATACCAGAAATGTTTGAAGCTACTGACTGAATGAAAGGAGCTGACATCTCACTCTCTTTGAATCTTTTTTATCATGCTAAGAGGAGCAGGAAAAAGCAAAAAATTTCAGAATTGCACCTTGCAATGCGGAGAAATTACTGTTTGTGCATTTACAATATTCATTGATTTTTGCCATTGAAAAACGTCCAGAAATGATTGAAGCTACTGACTGAATGAAAGGAGCTGGCATCTCACTCTCTTTGAATCTTCTTTATCATGCTAAGAGGAGCAGGAAAAAGCAAAAAATTTCAGAATTGCACCTTGCAATGCGGAGAAATTACTGTTTGTGCATTTACAATATTCATTGATTTTTGCCATTGAAAAACATCCAGAAATGATTGAAGCTACTGACTGAATGAAAGGAGCTGGCATCTCACTCTCTTTGAATCTTCTTTATCATGCTAAGAGGAGCAGGAAAAAGCTAAAAATTTCAGAATTGCACCTTGCAATGCGGAGAAATTACTGTTTGTGCATTTACAATATTCATTGATTTTTGCCATTGAAAAACATCATGTTATTCATATACCAGAAATGTTTGAAGCTACTGACTGAATGAAAGGAGCTGACATCTCACTCTCTTTGAATCTTCTTTATCATGCTAAGAGGAGCAGGAAAAAGCAAAAAATTTCAGAATTGCACCTTGCAATGCGGAGAAATTGCTGTTTGTGCATTTACAATATTCATTGATTTTTGCCATTGAAAAACGTCCAGAAATGATTGAAGCTACTGACTGAATGAAAGGAGCTGGCATCTCACTCTCTTTGAATCTTCTTTATCATGCTAAGAGGAGCAGGAAAAAGCAAAAAATTTCAGAATTGCACCTTGCAATGCGGAGAAATTACTGTTTGTGCATTTACAATATTCATTGATTTTTGCCATTGAAAAACATGTTATTCATATACCAGAAATGTTTGAAGCTACTGACTGAATGAAAGGAGCTGGCACCTCACTCTCTTTGAATCTTCTTTATCATGCTAAGAGGAGCGGGAAAAAGCAAAAAATTTCAGAATTGCACCTTGCAATGCGGAGAAATTACTGTTTGTGCATTTACAATATTCATTGATTTTTGCCATTGAAAAACGTCCAGAAATGATTGAAGGTACTGACTGAATGAAAGGAGCTGGCATCTCACTCTCTTTGAATCTTCTTTATCATGCTAAGAGGAGCAGGAAAAAGCAAAAAATTTCAGAATTGCACCTTGCAATGCGGAGAAATTACAGTTTGTGCATTTACAATATTCATTGATTTTTGCCATTGAAAAACATCCAGAAATGATTGAAGCTACTGACTGAATGAAAGGAGCTGGCATCTCACTCTCTTTGAATCTTCTTTATCATGCTAAGAGGAGCAGGAAAAAGCAAAAAATTTCAGAATTGCACCTTGCAATGCGGAGAAATTACTGTTTGTGCATTTACAATATTCATTGATTTTTGCCATTGAAAAACATCATGTTATTCATATACCAGAAATGTTTGAAGCTACTGACTGAATGAAAGGAGCTGGCATCTCACTCTCTTTGAATCTTCTTTATCATGCTAAGAGGAGCAGGAAAAAGCAAAAAATTACAGAATTGCACCTTGCAATGTGGAGAAATTACTGTTTGTGCATTTACAATATTCATTGATTTTTACCATTGAAAAACGTCCAGAAATGATTGAAGCTACTGACTGAATGAAAGTAGCTGGCATCTCACTCTCTTTGAATCTTCTTTATCATGCTAAGAGGAGCAGGAAAAAGCAAAAAATTTCAGACTTGCACCTTGCAATGCGGAGAAATTACTGTTTGTGCATATACAATATTCATTGATTTTTGCCATTGAAAAACATCATGTTATTCATATACCAGAAATGATTGAAGCTACTGACTGAATGAAAGGAGCTGGCATCTCACTCTCTTTGAATCTTCTTTATCATGCTAAGAGGAGCAGGAAAAAGTAAAAAAAATTTCAGAATTGCACCTTGCAATGCGGAGAAATTACTGTTTGTGCATTTATAATATTCAATGATTTTTGCCATTGAAAAACGTCCAGAAATGATTGAAGCTACTGACTGAATGAAAGGAGCTGGCATCTCACTCTCTTTGAATCTTCTTTATCATGCTAAGAGGAGCAGGAAAAAGCAAAAAATTTCAGAATTGCACCTTGCAATGCGGAGAAATTACTGTTTGTGCATTTACAATATTCATTGATTTTTGCCATTGAAAAACATCATGTTATTCATATACCAGAAATGTTTGAAGCTACTGACTGAATGAAAGGAGCTGGCATCTCACTCTCTTTGAATCTTCTTTATCATGCTAAGAGGAGCAGGAAAAAGCAAAAAATTTCAGAATTGCACCTTGCAATGCGGAGAAATTACTGTTTGTGCATTTACAATATTCATTGATTTTTGCCATTGAAAAACGTCCAGAAATGATTGAAGTTACTGACTGAATGAAAGGAGCTGGCATCTCACTCTCTTTGAATCTTCTTTATCATGCTAAGAGTAGCAGGAAAAAGCAAAAAATTTCAGAATTGCACCTTGCAATGCGGAGAAATTACTGTTTGTGCATTTACAATATTCATTGGTTTTTGCCATTGAAAAACGTCCAGAAATGATTGAAGCTACTGACTGAATGAAAGGAGCTGGCATCTCACTCTCTTTGAATCTTCTTTATCATGCTAAGAGGAGCAGGAAAAAGCAAAAAATTTCAGAATTGCACCTTGCAATGCGGAGAAATTACAGTTTGTGCATTTACAATATTCATTGATTTTTGCCATTGAAAAACATCCAGAAATGATTGAAGCTACTGACTGAATGAAAGGAGCTGGCATCTCACTCTCTTTGAATCTTCTTTATCATGCTAAGAGGAGCAGGAAAAAGCAAAAAATTTCAGAATTGCACCTTGCAATGCGGAGAAATTACTGTTTGTGCATTTACAATATTCATTGATTTTTGCCATTGAAAAACATCATGTTATTCATATACCAGAAATGTTTGAAGCTACTGACTGAATGAAAGGAGCTGGCATCTCACTCTCTTTGAATCTTCTTTATCATGCTAAGAGGAGCAGGAAAAAGCAAAAAATTTCAGAATTGCACCTTGCAATGTGGAGAAATTACTGTTTGTGCATTTACAATATTCATTGATTTTTACCATTGAAAAACGTCCAGAAATGATTGAAGCTACTGACTGAATGAAAGTAGCTGGCATCTCACTCTCTTTGAATCTTCTTTATCATGCTAAGAGGAGCAGGAAAAAGCAAAAAATTTCAGACTTGCACCTTGCAATGCGGAGAAATTACTGTTTGTGCATTTACAATATTCATTGATTTTTGCCATTGAAAAACATCATGTTATTCATATACCAGAAATGTTTGAAGCTACTGACTGAATGAAAGGAGCTGGCATCTCACTCTCTTTGAATCTTCTTTATCATGCTAAGAGGAGCAGGAAAAAGCAAAAAATTTCAGAATTGCACCTTGCAATGCGGAGAAATTACTGTTTGTGCATTTACAATATTCATTGATTTTTGCCATTGAAAAACATGTTATTCATATACCAGAAATGTTTGAAGCTACTGACTGAATGAAAGGAGCTGGCACCTCACTCTCTTTGAATCTTCTTTATCATGCTAAGAGGAGCGGGAAAAAGCAAAAAATTTCAGAATTGCACCTTGCAATGCGGAGAAATTACTGTTTGTGCATTTATAATATTCAATGATTTTTGCCATTGAAAAACGTCCAGAAATGATTGAAGCTACTGACTGAACGAAAGGAGCTGGCATCTCACTCTCTTTGAATCTTCTTTATCATGCTAAGAGGAGCAGGAAAAAGCAAAAAATTTCAGAATTGCACCTTGCAATGCGGAGAAATTACTGTTTGTGCATTTACAATATTCATTGATTTTTGCCATTGAAAAACATCCAGAAATGATTGAAGCTACTGACTGAATGAAAGGAGCTGGCATCTCACTCTCTTTGAATCTTCTTTATCATGCTAAGAGGAGCAGGAAAAAGCAAAAAATTTCAGAATTGCACCTTGCAATGCGGAGAAATTACTGTTTGTGCATTTACAATATTCATTGATTTTTGCCATTGAAAAACATCATGTTATTCATATACCAGAAATGTTTGAAGCTACTGACTGAATGAAAGGAGCTGGCATCTCACTCTCTTTGAATCTTCTTTATCATGCTAAGAGGAGCAGGAAAAAGCAAAAAATTTCAGAATTGCACCTTGCAATGTGGAGAAATTACTGTTTGTGCATTTACAATATTCATTGATTTTTACCATTGAAAAACGTCCAGAAATGATTGAAGCTACTGACTGAATGAAAGTAGCTGGCATCTCACTCTCTTTGAATCTTCTTTATCATGCTAAGAGGAGCAGGAAAAAGCAAAAAATTTCAGACTTGCACCTTGCAATGCGGAGAAATTACTGTTTGTGCATTTACAATATTCATTGATTTTTGCCATTGAAAAACATCATGTTATTCATATACCAGAAATGTTTGAAGCTACTGACTGAATGAAAGGAGCTGGCATCTCACTCTCTTTGAATCTTCTTTATCATGCTAAGAGGAGCAGGAAAAAGCAAAAAATTTCAGAATTGCACCTTGCAATGCGGAGAAATTACTGTTTGTGCATTTACAATATTCATTGATTTTTGCCATTGAAAAACATCATGTTATTCATATACCAGAAATGATTGAAGCTACTGACTGAATGAAAGGAGCTGGCATCTCACTCTCTTTGAATCTTCTTTATCATGCTAAGAGGAGCAGGAAAAAGTAAAAAATTTCAGAATTGCACCTTGCAATGCGGAGAAATTACTGTTTGTGCATTTATAATATTCAATGATTTTTGCCATTGAAAAACGTCCAGAAATGATTGAAGCTACTGACTGAACGAAAGGAGCTGGCATCTCACTCTCCTTGAATCTTCTTTATCATGCTAAGAGGAGCAGGAAAAAGCAAAAAATTTCAGAATTGCACCTTGCAATGCGGAGAAATTACTGTTTGTGCATTTACAATATTCATTGATTTTTGCCATTGAAAAACATCCAGAAATGATTGAAGCTACTGACTGAATGAAAGGAGCTGGCATCTCACTCTCTTTGAATCTTCTTTATCATGCTAAGAGGAGCAGGAAAAAGCAAAAAATTTCAGAATTGCACCTTGCAATGCGGAGAAATTACTGTTTGTGCATTTACAATATTCATTGATTTTTGCCATTGAAAAACATCATGTTATTCATATACCAGAAATGTTTGAAGCTACTGACTGAATGAAAGGAGCTGGCATCTCACTCTCTTTGAATCTTCTTTATCATGCTAAGAGGAGCAGGAAAAAGCAAAAAATTTCAGAATTGCACCTTGCAATGTGGAGAAATTACTGTTTGTGCATTTACAATATTCATTGATTTTTACCATTGAAAAACGTCCAGAAATGATTGAAGCTACTGACTGAATGAAAGTAGCTGGCATCTCACTCTCTTTGAATCTTCTTTATCATGCTAAGAGGAGCAGGAAAAAGCAAAAAATTTCAGACTTGCACCTTGCAATGCGGAGAAATTACTGTTTGTGCATTTACAATATTCATTGATTTTTGCCATTGAAAAACATCATGTTATTCATATACCAGAAATGTTTGAAGCTACTGACTGAATGAAAGGAGCTGGCATCTCACTCTCTTTGAATCTTCTTTATCATGCTAAGAGGAGCAGGAAAAAGCAAAAAATTTCAGAATTGCACCTTGCAATGCGGAGAAATTACTGTTTGTGCATTTACAATATTCATTGATTTTTGCCATTGAAAAACATCATGTTATTCATATACCAGAAATGATTGAAGCTACTGACTGAATGAAAGGAGCTGGCATCTCACTCTCTTTGAATCTTCTTTATCATGCTAAGAGGAGCAGGAAAAAGTAAAAAATTTCAGAATTGCACCTTGCAATGCGGAGAAATTACTGTTTGTGCATTTATAATATTCAATGATTTTTGCCATTGAAAAACGTCCAGAAATGATTGAAGCTACTGACTGAACGAAAGGAGCTGGCATCTCACTCTCCTTGAATCTTCTTTATCATGCTAAGAGGAGCAGGAAAAAGCAAAAAATTTCAGAATTGCACCTTGCAATGCGGAGAAATTACTGTTTGTGCATTTACAATATTCATTGATTTTTGCCATTGAAAAACATCCAGAAATGATTGAAGCTACTGACTGAATGAAAGGAGCTGGCATCTCACTCTCTTTGAATCTTCTTTATCATGCTAAGAGGAGCAGGAAAAAGCAAAAAATTTCAGAATTGCACCTTGCAATGCGGAGAAATTACTGTTTGTGCATTTACAATATTCATTGATTTTTGCCATTGAAAAACATCATGTTATTCATATACCAGAAATGTTTGAAGCTACTGACTGAATGAAAGGAGCTGACATCTCACTCTCTTTGAATCTTCTTTATCATGCTAAGAGGAGCAGGAAAAAGCAAAAAATTTCAGAATTGCACCTTGCAATGCGGAGAAATTACTGTTTGTGCATTTACAATATTCATTGATTTTTGCCATTGAAAAACGTCCAGAAATGATTGAAGCTACTGACTGAATGAAAGGAGCTGGCATCTCACTCTCTTTGAATCTTCTTTATCATGCTAAGAGGAGCAGGAAAAAGCAAAAAATTTCAGAATTGCACCTTGCAATGCGGAGAAATTACTGTTTGTGCATTTACAATATTCATTGATTTTTGCCATTGAAAAACATCCAGAAATGATTGAAGCTACTGACTGAATGAAAGGAGCTGGCATCTCACTCTCTTTGAATCTTCTTTATCATGCTAAGAGGAGCAGGAAAAAGCTAAAAATTTCAGAATTGCACCTTGCAATGCGGAGAAATTACTGTTTGTGCATTTACAATATTCATTGATTTTTGCCATTGAAAAACATCATGTTATTCATATACCAGAAATGTTTGAAGCTACTGACTGAATGAAAGGAGCTGACATCTCACTCTCTTTGAATCTTCTTTATCATGCTAAGAGGAGCAGGAAAAAGCAAAAAATTTCAGAATTGCACCTTGCAATGCGGAGAAATTGCTGTTTGTGCATTTACAATATTCATTGATTTTTGCCATTGAAAAACGTCCAGAAATGATTGAAGCTACTGACTGAATGAAAGGAGCTGGCATCTCACTCTCTTTGAATCTTCTTTATCATGCTAAGAGGAGCAGGAAAAAGCAAAAAATTTCAGAATTGCACCTTGCAATGCGGAGAAATTACTGTTTGTGCATTTACAATATTCATTGATTTTTGCCATTGAAAAACATGTTATTCATATACCAGAAATGTTTGAAGCTACTGACTGAATGAAAGGAGCTGGCACCTCACTCTCTTTGAATCTTCTTTATCATGCTAAGAGGAGCGGGAAAAAGCAAAAAATTTCAGAATTGCACCTTGCAATGCGGAGAAATTACTGTTTGTGCATTTACAATATTCATTGATTTTTGCCATTGAAAAACGTCCAGAAATGATTGAAGGTACTGACTGAATGAAAGGAGCTGGCATCTCACTCTCTTTGAATCTTCTTTATCATGCTAAGAGGAGCAGGAAAAAGCAAAAAATTTCAGAATTGCACCTTGCAATGCGGAGAAATTACAGTTTGTGCATTTACAATATTCATTGATTTTTGCCATTGAAAAACATCCAGAAATGATTGAAGCTACTGACTGAATGAAAGGAGCTGGCATCTCACTCTCTTTGAATCTTCTTTATCATGCTAAGAGGAGCAGGAAAAAGCAAAAAATTTCAGAATTGCACCTTGCAATGCGGAGAAATTACTGTTTGTGCATTTACAATATTCATTGATTTTTGCCATTGAAAAACATCATGTTATTCATATACCAGAAATGTTTGAAGCTACTGACTGAATGAAAGGAGCTGGCATCTCACTCTCTTTGAATCTTCTTTATCATGCTAAGAGGAGCAGGAAAAAGCAAAAAATTACAGAATTGCACCTTGCAATGTGGAGAAATTACTGTTTGTGCATTTACAATATTCATTGATTTTTACCATTGAAAAACGTCCAGAAATGATTGAAGCTACTGACTGAATGAAAGTAGCTGGCATCTCACTCTCTTTGAATCTTCTTTATCATGCTAAGAGGAGCAGGAAAAAGCAAAAAATTTCAGACTTGCACCTTGCAATGCGGAGAAATTACTGTTTGTGCATATACAATATTCATTGATTTTTGCCATTGAAAAACATCATGTTATTCATATAACAGAAATGATTGAAGCTACTGACTGAATGAAAGGAGCTGGCATCTCACTCTCTTTGAATCTTCTTTATCATGCTAAGAGGAGCAGGAAAAAGTAAAAAAAATTTCAGAATTGCACCTTGCAATGCGGAGAAATTACTGTTTGTGCATTTATAATATTCAATGATTTTTGCCATTGAAAAACGTCCAGAAATGATTGAAGCTACTGACTGAATGAAAGGAGCTGGCATCTCACTCTCTTTGAATCTTCTTTATCATGCTAAGAGGAGCAGGAAAAAGCAAAAAATTTCAGAATTGCACCTTGCAATGCGGAGAAATTACTGTTTGTGCATTTACAATATTCATTGATTTTTGCCATTGAAAAACATCATGTTATTCATATACCAGAAATGTTTGAAGCTACTGACTGAATGAAAGGAGCTGGCATCTCACTCTCTTTGAATCTTCTTTATCATGCTAAGAGGAGCAGGAAAAAGCAAAAAATTTCAGAATTGCACCTTGCAATGCGGAGAAATTACTGTTTGTGCATTTACAATATTCATTGATTTTTGCCATTGAAAAACGTCCAGAAATGATTGAAGTTACTGACTGAATGAAAGGAGCTGGCATCTCACTCTCTTTGAATCTTCTTTATCATGCTAAGAGGAGCAGGAAAAAGCAAAAAATTTCAGAATTGCACCTTGCAATGCGGAGAAATTACTGTTTGTGCATTTACAATATTCATTGATTTTTGCCATTGAAAAACGTCCAGAAATGATTGAAGTTACTGACTGAATGAAAGGAGCTGGCATCTCACTCTCTTTGAATCTTCTTTATCATGCTAAGAGGAGCAGGAAAAAGCAAAAAATTTCAGAATTGCACCTTGCAATGCGGAGAAATTACTGTTTGTGCATTTACAATATTCATTGGTTTTTGCCATTGAAAAACGTCCAGAAATGATTGAAGCTACTGACTGAATGAAAGGAGCTGGCATCTCACTCTCTTTGAATCTTCTTTATCATGCTAAGAGGAGCAGGAAAAAGCAAAAAATTTCAGAATTGCACCTTGCAATGCGGAGAAATTACAGTTTGTGCATTTACAATATTCATTGATTTTTGCCATTGAAAAACATCCAGAAATGATTGAAGCTACTGACTGAATGAAAGGAGCTGGCATCTCACTCTCTTTGAATCTTCTTTATCATGCTAAGAGGAGCAGGAAAAAGCAAAAAATTTCAGAATTGCACCTTGCAATGCGGAGAAATTACTGTTTGTGCATTTACAATATTCATTGATTTTTGCCATTGAAAAACATCATGTTATTCATATACCAGAAATGTTTGAAGCTACTGACTGAATGAAAGGAGCTGGCATCTCACTCTCTTTGAATCTTCTTTATCATGCTAAGAGGAGCAGGAAAAAGCAAAAAATTTCAGAATTGCACCTTGCAATGTGGAGAAATTACTGTTTGTGCATTTACAATATTCATTGATTTTTACCATTGAAAAACGTCCAGAAATGATTGAAGCTACTGACTGAATGAAAGTAGCTGGCATCTCACTCTCTTTGAATCTTCTTTATCATGCTAAGAGGAGCAGGAAAAAGCAAAAAATTTCAGACTTGCACCTTGCAATGCGGAGAAATTACTGTTTGTGCATTTACAATATTCATTGATTTTTGCCATTGAAAAACATCATGTTATTCATATACCAGAAATGTTTGAAGCTACTGACTGAATGAAAGGAGCTGGCATCTCACTCTCTTTGAATCTTCTTTATCATGCTAAGAGGAGCAGGAAAAAGCAAAAAATTTCAGAATTGCACCTTGCAATGCGGAGAAATTACTGTTTGTGCATTTACAATATTCATTGATTTTTGCCATTGAAAAACATCATGTTATTCATATACCAGAAATGTTTGAAGCTACTGACTGAATGAAAGGAGCTGGCATCTCACTCTCTTTGAATCTTCTTTATCATGCTAAGAGGAGCAGGAAAAAGCAAAAAATTTCAGAATTGCACCTTGCAATGTGGAGAAATTACTGTTTGTGCATTTACAATATTCATTGATTTTTACCATTGAAAAACGTCCAGAAATGATTGAAGCTACTGACTGAATGAAAGTAGCTGGCATCTCACTCTCTTTGAATCTTCTTTATCATGCTAAGAGGAGCAGGAAAAAGCAAAAAATTTCAGACTTGCACCTTGCAATGCGGAGAAATTACTGTTTGTGCATTTACAATATTCATTGATTTTTGCCATTGAAAAACATCATGTTATTCATATACCAGAAATGTTTGAAGCTACTGACTGAATGAAAGGAGCTGGCATCTCACTCTCTTTGAATCTTCTTTATCATGCTAAGAGGAGCAGGAAAAAGCAAAAAATTTCAGAATTGCACCTTGCAATGCGGAGAAATTACTGTTTGTGCATTTACAATATTCATTGATTTTTGCCATTGAAAAACATCATGTTATTCATATACCAGAAATGATTGAAGCTACTGACTGAATGAAAGGAGCTGGCATCTCACTCTCTTTGAATCTTCTTTATCATGCTAAGAGGAGCAGGAAAAAGTAAAAAAATTCAGAATTGCACCTTGCAATGCGGAGAAATTACTGTTTGTGCATTTATAATATTCAATGATTTTTGCCATTGAAAAACGTCCAGAAATGATTGAAGCTACTGACTGAACGAAAGGAGCTGGCATCTCACTCTCTTTGAATCTTCTTTATCATGCTAAGAGGAGCAGGAAAAAGCAAAAAATTTCAGAATTGCACCTTGCAATGCGGAGAAATTACTGTTTGTGCATTTACAATATTCATTGATTTTTGCCATTGAAAAACATCCAGAAATGATTGAAGCTACTGACTGAATGAAAGGAGCTGGCATCTCACTCTCTTTGAATCTTCTTTATCATGCTAAGAGGAGCAGGAAAAAGCAAAAAATTTCAGAATTGCACCTTGCAATGCGGAGAAATTACTGTTTGTGCATTTACAATATTCATTGATTTTTGCCATTGAAAAACATCATGTTATTCATATTCCAGAAATGTTTGAAGCTACTGACTGAATGAAAGGAGCTGACATCTCACTCTCTTTGAATCTTCTTTATCATGCTAAGAGGAGCAGGAAAAAGCAAAAAATTTCAGAATTGCACCTTGCAATGCGGAGAAATTACTGTTTGTGCATTTACAATATTCATTGATTTTTGCCATTGAAAAACGTCCAGAAATGATTGAAGCTACTGACTGAATGAAAGGAGCTGGCATCTCACTCTCTTTGAATCTTCTTTATCATGCTAAGAGGAGCAGGAAAAAGCAAAAAATTTCAGAATTGCATCTTGCAATGCGGAGAAATTACTGTTTGTGCATTTACAATATTCATTGATTTTTGCCATTGAAAAACATGTTATTCATATACCAGAAATGTTTGAAGCTACTGACTGAATGAAAGGAGCTGGCACCTCACTCTCTTTGAAATCTTCTTTATCATGCTAAGAGGAGCGGGAAAAAGCAAAAAATTTCAGAATTGCACCTTGCAATGCGGAGAAATTACTGTTTGTGCATTTATAATATTCAATGATTTTTGCCATTGAAAAACGTCCAGAAATGATTGAAGCTACTGACTGAACGAAAGGAGCTGGCATCTCACTCTCTTTGAATCTTCTTTATCATGCTAAGAGGAGCAGGAAAAAGCAAAAAATTTCAGAATTGCACCTTGCAATGCGGAGAAATTACTGTTTGTGCATTTACAATATTCATTGATTTTTGCCATTGAAAAACATCCAGAAATGATTGAAGCTACTGACTGAATGAAAGGAACTGGCATCTCACTCTCTTTGAATCTTCTTTATCATGCTAAGAGGAGCAGGAAAAAGCAAAAAATTTCAGAATTGCACCTTGCAATGCGGAGAAATTACTGTTTGTGCATTTACAATATTCATTGATTTTTGCCATTGAAAACATCATGTTATTCATATACCAGAAATGTTTGAAGCTACTGACTGAATGAAAGGAGCTGGCATCTCACTCTCTTTGAATCTTCTTTATCATGCTAAGAGGAGCAGGAAAAGCAAAAATTTCAGAATTGCACCTTGCAATGTGGAGAAATTACTGTTTGTGCATTTACAATATCATTGATTTTTACCATTGAAAAACGTCCAGAAATGATTGAAGCTACTGACTGAATGAAAGTAGCTGGCATCTCACTCTCTTTGAATCTTCTTTATCATGCTAAGAGGAGCAGGAAAAAGCAAAAAAATTTCAGACTTGCACCTTGCAATGCGGAGAAATTACTGTTTGTGCATTTACAATATTCATTGATTTTTGCCATTGAAAAACATCATGTTATTCATATACCAGAAATGTTTGAAGCTACTGACTGAATGAAAGGAGCTGGCATCTCACTCTCTTTGAATCTTCTTTATCATGCTAAGAGGAGCAGGAAAAAGCAAAAAATTTCAGAATTGCACCTTGCAATGCGGAGAAATTACTGTTTGTGCATTTATAATATTCAATGATTTTTGCCATTGAAAAACGTCCAGAAATGATTGAAGCTACTGACTGAACGAAAGGAGCTGGCATCTCACTCTCTTTGAATCTTCTTTATCATGCTAAGAGGAGCAGGAAAAAGCAAAAAATTTCAGAATTGCACCTTGCAATGCGGAGAAATTACTGTTTGTGCATTTACAATATTCATTGATTTTTGCCATTGAAAAACATCCAGAAATGATTGAAGCTACTGACTGAATGAAAGGAGCTGGCATCTCACTCTCTTTGAATCTTCTTTATCATGCTAAGAGGAGCAGGAAAAAGCAAAAAATTTCAGAATTGCACCTTGCAATGCGGAGAAATTACTGTTTGTGCATTTACAATATTCATTGATTTTTGCCATTGAAAAACATCATGTTATTCATATTCCAGAAATGTTTGAAGCTACTGACTGAATGAAAGGAGCTGACATCTCACTCTCTTTGAATCTTCTTTATCATGCTAAGAGGAGCAGGAAAAGCAAAAAATTTCAGAATTGCACCTTGCAATGCGGAGAAATTACTGTTTGTGCATTTACAATATTCATTGATTTTTGCCATTGAAAAACGTCCAGAAATGATTGAAGCTACTGACTGAATGAAAGGAGCTGGCATCTCACTCTCTTTGAATCTTCTTTATCATGCTAAGAGGAGCAGGAAAAAGCAAAAAATTTCAGAATTGCATCTTGCAATGCGGAGAAATTACTGTTTGTGCATTTACAATATTCATTGATTTTTGCCATTGAAAAACATGTTATTCATATACCAGAAATGTTTGAAGCTACTGACTGAATGAAAGGAGCTGGCACCTCACTCTCTTTGAATCTTCTTTATCATGCTAAGAGGAGCGGGAAAAAGCAAAAAATTTCAGAATTGCACCTTGCAATGCGGAGAAATTACTGTTTGTGCATTTATAATATTCAATGATTTTTGCCATTGAAAAACGTCCAGAAATGATTGAAGCTACTGACTGAACGAAAGGAGCTGGCATCTCACTCTCTTTGAATCTTCTTTATCATGCTAAGAGGAGCAGGAAAAAGCAAAAAATTTCAGAATTGCACCTTGCAATGCGGAGAAATTACTGTTTGTGCATTTACAATATTCATTGATTTTTGCCATTGAAAAACATCCAGAAATGATTGAAGCTACTGACTGAATGAAAGGAACTGGCATCTCACTCTCTTTGAATCTTCTTTATCATGCTAAGAGGAGCAGGAAAAAGCAAAAATTTCAGACTTGCACCTTGCAATGCGGAGAAATTACTGTTTGTGCATTTACAATATTCATTGATTTTTGCCATTGAAAAACATCATGTTATTCATATACCAGAAATGTTGAAGCTACTGACTGAATGAAAGGAGCTGGCATCTCACTCTCTTTGAATCTTCTTTATCATGCTAAGAGGAGCAGGAAAAAGCAAAAAATTTCAGAATTGCACCTTGCAATGTGGAGAAATTACTGTTTGTGCATTTACAATATTCATTGATTTTACCATTGAAAAACGTCCAGAAATGATTGAAGCTACTGACTGAATGAAAGTAGCTGGCATCTCACTCTCTTTGAATCTTCTTTATCATGCTAGAGGAGCAGGAAAAAGCAAAAAATTTCAGACTTGCACCTTGCAATGCGGAGAAATTACTGTTTGTGCATTTACAATATTCATTGATTTTTGCCATTGAAAAACATCATGTTATTCATATACCAGAAATGTTTGAAGCTACTGACTGAATGAAAGGAGCTGGCATCTCACTCTCTTTGAATCTTCTTTATCATGCTAAGAGGAGCAGGAAAAAGCAAAAAATTTCAGAATTGCACCTTGCAATGCGGAGAAATTACTGTTTGTGCATTTACAATATTCATTGATTTTTGCCATTGAAAAACATCATGTTATTCATATACCAGAAATGATTGAAGCTACTGACTGAATGAAAGGAGCTGGCATCTCACTCTCTTTGAATCTTCTTTATCATGCTAAGAGGAGCAGGAAAAAGCAAAAAATTTCAGAATTGCACCTTGCAATGCGGAGAAATTACTGTTTGTGCATTTACAATATTCATTGATTTTTGCCATTGAAAAACATCCAGAAATGATTGAAGCTACTGACTGAATGAAAGGAGCTGGCATCTCACTCTCTTTGAATCTTCTTTATCATGCTAAGAGGAGCAGGAAAAAGCAAAAAATTTCAGAATTGCACCTTGCAATGCGGAGAAATTACTGTTTGTGCATTTACAATATTCATTGATTTTTGCCATTGAAAAACATCATTTATTCATATACCAGAAATGTTTGAAGCTACTGACTGAATGAAAGGAGCTGACATCTCACTCTCTTTGAATCTTCTTTATCATGCTAAGAGGAGCAGGAAAAAGCAAAAAATTTCAGAATTGCACCTTGCAATGCGGAGAAATTACTGTTTGTGCAATTTACAATATTCATTGATTTTTGCCATTGAAAAACGTCCAGAAATGATTGAAGCTACTGACTGAATGAAAGGAGCTGGCATCTCACTCTCTTTGAATCTTCTTTATCATGCTAAGAGGAGCAGGAAAAAGCAAAAAATTTCAGAATTGCACCTTGCAATGCGGAGAAATACTGTTTGTGCATTTACAATATTCATTGATTTTTGCCATTGAAAAACGTCCAGAAATGATTGAAGCTACTGACTGAATGAAAGGAGCTGGCATCTCACTCTCTTTGAATCTTCTTTATCATGCTAAGAGGAGCAGGAAAAAGCAAAAAATTTCAGAATTGCACCTTGCAATGCGGAGAAATTGCTGTTTGTGCATTTACAATATTCATTGATTTTTGCCATTGAAAAACGTCCAGAAATGATTGAAGCTACTGACTGAATGAAAGGAGCTGGCATCTCACTCTCTTTGAATCTTCTTTATCATGCTAAGAGGAGCAGGAAAAAGCAAAAAATTTCAGAATTGCACCTTGCAATGCGGAGAAATTACTGTTTGTGCATTTACAATATTCATTGATTTTTGCCATTGAAAAACATGTTATTCATATACCAGAAATGTTTGAAGCTACTGACTGAATGAAAGGAGCTGGCACCTCACTCTCTTTGAATCTTCTTTATCATGCTAAGAGGAGCGGGAAAAAGCAAAAAATTTCAGAATTGCACCTTGCAATGCGGAGAAATTACTGTTTGTGCATTTACAATATTCATTGATTTTTTGCCATTGAAAAACATCCAGAAATGATTGAAGGTACTGACTGAATGAAAGGAGCTGGCATCTCACTCTCTTTGAATCTTCTTTATCATGCTAAGAGGAGCAGGAAAAAGCAAAAAATTTCAGACTTGCACCTTGCAATGCGGAGAAATTACTGTTTGTGCATTTACAATATTCATTGATTTTTGCCATTGAAAAACATCATGTTATTCATATACCAGAAATGTTTGAAGCTACTGACTGAATGAAAGGAGCTGGCATCTCACTCTCTTTGAATCTTCTTTATCATGCTAAGAGGAGCAGGAAAAAGCAAAAAATTTCAGAATTGCACCTTGCAATGCGGAGAATTACTGTTTGTGCATTTACAATATTCATTGATTTTTGCCATTGAAAAACATATGTTATTCATATACCAGAAATGTTTGAAGCTACTGACTGAATGAAAGGAGCTGGCATCTCACTCTCTTTGAATCTTCTTTATCATGCTAAGAGGAGCAGGAAAAAGCAAAAAATTTCAGAATTGCACCTTGCAATGTGGAGAAATTACTGTTTGTGCATTTACAATATTCATTGATTTTTACCATTGAAAAACGTCCAGAAATGATTGAAGCTACTGACTGAATGAAAGTAGCTGGCATCTCACTCTCTTTGAATCTTCTTTATCATGCTAAGAGGAGCAGGAAAAAGCAAAAAATTTCAGACTTGCACCTTGCAATGCGGAGAAATTACTGTTTGTGCATTTACAATATTCATTGATTTTTGCCATTGAAAACATCATGTTATTCATATACCAGAAATGTTTGAAGCTACTGACTGAATGAAAGGAGCTGGCATCTCACTCTCTTTGAATCTTCTTTATCATGCTAAGAGGAGCAGGAAAAAGCAAAAAATTTCAGAATTGCACCTTGCAATGCGGAGAAATTACTGTTTGTGCATTTACAATATTCATTGATTTTTGCCATTGAAAAACATCATGTTATTCATATACCAGAAATGATTGAAGCTACTGACTGAATGAAAGGAGCTGGCATCTCACTCTCTTTGAATCTTCTTTATCATGCTAAGAGGAGCAGGAAAAAGTAAAAAATTTCAGAATTGCACCTTGCAATGCGGAGAAATTACTGTTTGTGCATTTATAATATTCAATGATTTTTGCCATTGAAAAACGTCCAGAAATGATTGAAGCTACTGACTGAACGAAAGGATCTGGCATCTCACTCTCTTTGAATCTTCTTTATCATGCCTAAGAGGAGCCAGGAAAAAGCAAAAAATTTCAGAATT